>NW_027187348.1:14739022-14815514 GCF_028583685.1 Petaurus breviceps papuanus | reverse complement strand
TTTGAAAACCAAGCCAATACAGGGGGATCTTTATATTCCATTACTATCACATTCACTCTCCCAATTTCCCTCCAGCCCTGGCTAGTTGGGGCTGGCCTGGAGCTAAAATTGCAGGCTCACACAGTGCTGGGCTCTGCTCCCAGCACGCTGCAATGAACCCTTCCTTCCTTCCTTCCTTCCTTCCAGGCTGCCTTCAATGGAAGATTTGTTTCTCTCTGTCACTTTGTGGGTTCTATAACTCTAAAGTTTGTTTAGAGTCATATTTTATAGGTATTTGAGGTAGTTATGGGGGGAGCACAGGGAGTTTTCCTCCTTCTATGCAGCCATCTTGGCTCTACCCCCGTAGGTTTATCTAAAACCATCCTACTCATTCTTTTTTATATTTCTTTGCAGTTCTTTTAAATGTTGTATAATTGTTGGTGCATACTAATTTCAACAGTGACAGTAAATACTGTCACCAGTGGCTAACCATTGTCAGTATGTTTAGCGGAATAAGAAGAAAATTTTGGAGGATCAAATAAGTCACTGGTGAAAAGATAAATTGGTGAAAAATACCAATACTATTGCAAAGTGATTTTTTGTTGTTTCCAGCAAATAAATCAGGAGATTTATCCCCTCTTCATGGGAAAAATAACAGGAATTCTTCCTCTGCGTATTTTTAAAAAATCTTCTCTAATCAAATTAATCATAAAATAAGCTTTTATTAATTCAACTTAATCCAAGAAACAGCTTTTAAGCACCTACTATATTCCAGGCACTGTTTGAAGATCTCAGGATATGATTTTAAAAAAAAGAAAGACAATCCATGCTCTCAAGAAATTTACAATCCATTGAAGGAGAGCTACAGAAGGAAAGTGGCATGAGCTAGAAATCCAATTCCTACCCTCCATAAAATAAAACTCTGTCAAGAATTTATTGCTCTACCTTCCTACCCTCTAAATAGAGGAGAAAAGTTTAAGCAAGATGGGAAGGTTAAGCACTGAAGACTGAGTTATCTGGTTGGTGATAAGATTAGAAGTGATGAATTTATCCAGGGATGGCCTCTTCTGGAGTTAAAGGAAAGCAGATTTGAAGATAGAAAGTGGGAAACTTTAGTAAACACATAGTATGTTCCAGTTCAGGGTTGGGGAACCTGTGGCCTCCTTAAAATTCTAGGTCCTTGGGTGTAACCTTTTGACTGAGTCCAAGTTTTAAGGAACAAATCCTTTTATTAAGGGATTTGTTGTATGAAATTTGGATTCAGTAAAATGTATGCAGTTGAGGACCTAGAGGGCCACACATGGTCTAGAGGCTGCAGATTCCCCACCTTTGCTCTAGGCACCCTACTGATCAGATTATACAAAGGTAAAAGAAACTGTTCTCAAGGGGCTCACAGTTGAATGGGGGAGACAAAATAAATTCCACTATGTAAGAGAAGAAGTGTTTAGATATAGAGATATAAAGACATAGATATTTGATAAATTAGAGATAATTATCATAATCAAGTGACAATCATTAATAAAAGTCAGAGAGCACTTTCCATAGAAGTTGGGATTCTGTTTTTAATATTGTTTGACTATGCATTATCAGAATCATAACTGACAGCCTTTTAAAAGTTAGGAAAAGAAGAAAGGTGTGTGCTATTGTAGATGTGAATACTATTCAATTTCTGATTCTGAAATTTGAAAAATTACAAATTCTGCTAAAAAACAAAGTCAGATATTACAAATATTTATGGCAAAATATTTACAAAATCTTCACAAAAACAAGAAAAACAGGACAGATATTGCCTGCTTTCACATTATTCACAGCATATATGTATACATATCCATCCATCCACCCATTGTACATATAAGATTTATATGTTATATACACAAGTACAAACATTAATATATGTATTTTTTGTTTGTATGCATGCATGTATATGTGTGTATACACATATACACACAAAGGCAGGGAGGGAGGGAAGGAGAAAGAGTGGGAGAGAGAGAGAGATAAAGAGAGAGTCTACTTTCTTGTTTTTTCATCAGGAGATAGTGACGCTAGTTTCTTGAATGCAATATCAATGGAGGGTAATATCTGAAAAGCCTACTAGTACAGTGCTAGTGAGAAATTATGATGGTTTCCTGAGGTATAACTTAAAGAAATACAGAGAAGCTCATCATTAGTGGACAGGTCATGCACAGATGAATTTTTTTTTTTTATAAAACAATTGGGGTTAAGTAACTTGCTCAAGGTTACATGGCCAGTTATTTCTCGGTGTGGTGCTGAGTATATGAGACCAGATTTGATCCAGGTCATCCAGACACTAGAGCCAGTGCTCTTACTCGCTGAGCCACCTGGCCGCCCCTAAGCAATTGGGGTTAAGTAACTTGCTCAAGGTTACACGGCCAGGTGTTTCTGGGTGGGTGCTAAGTGTCTGAGCCCGGGATTAGATCTCCAGGTCTTCTCAACACTGGAGCCGGTGCTCTTACTCATTGTGCTACCTGGCCGCCCCAGATGAATTTTTTTTTAACCATTAGAACCTATGGAATGAAGAAAAAATTGTTTTCAGGACTATGCCACTCCTCCCATCTAGGTTCCTTGAAGGCACAGTGGATAGAGTACTAGACCTGGAGTCAGGAGAGACCTGAGCTCAAATCCAGCTTCAGACATTTACTAGTTTTGTGACAGTGAGAAAATGATTTTATCTCTGCCAGCCTCATTTTCCTCCCCTGTAAAATATAGATGATAATTACATCTCCCTTTCAAAGTTCCTGTGAGATAAAATGAGATTTTTTTTTTGCAAACCTTAAATTCTTATCTAAATTTATTGTCATTGTTGTGATATCTGCAGTGATGCTATGGTAGCAAGAGAAAAATAGAAAAGGAAAGAACAGGGTATAAAGAATCATACAGTTTATTGTTGTTTTTGTTCAATCATTTCAGTTCTGCCCAACTCTTTGTGATTCTATTTGGGATTTTCTTAGCAAAGATACCAGAATAGTTTGACATTTTCTTCTCCAGCTCATATTACATATTAGGAAACTGAGACAAACAGGGCTGAATAATTCACCCAGGGTCACATGGCCAGGGAGTGTCTGAGGCAAGTTTTGAACTCTGTTCTTCCTTGCTTCATGCATGGTGGTCTTGTGCCACCTTGCTGCCCACATAATTTATGGATCATCACTAAATGACAGCTTACATAACGGAAAATAATTGTTAAATCTTTATTTATTGACCAAGAAATAGACATAAATAGGAAGTTAAAAGTAAAAATATAGAAATTCTCACTATAATTGAAAGTAGAAATCAAGGACTGTGGAGCACCACAGTTTCTCATTGGAGAGGCAAGTAAAAGGCCTTTACAGAGTTAGTTTCATCATGTGTCAAAAGGCAACAAGAAGTAACATTACTTATTTCCACAATTTCTTTTTAAAATATTTCCTCCTATAGCACCAATGCAATATTCACAGTGCTTATGGTGCCTGTAAATATTCTGGCATAGATCTGAATCACAAAATATAAAAGACTCTCCATATAGAAGACAAAAGCAAAACTTTTATTCAGACACCAGAAAACCAAATCTCCACACTAGAAAGTCAAATCCAACGTAGTAGCAAAGAAGTTAATACAACATGGCACAGCATTAAGCCACACCATCCTTTAGCTTTCCCACAAACCAACACTCACAAGCCTAGCTGTCTAATTGGGTGTATCCTCTCTGTCCCACCTCTAGCTGCTCTGACTTCCAGCTTCCTGTGGGCTCTGCTCCAACCTTCAACAAACCCCTCCCACCACATGCTCCTTGTGATTACATTCAGCCTATTAGGGGGCAGGAAATATCTTTAAATTGGGAAAGGTCTTTAAATTTCCTTAGACTTATTAAGGGGCCAGGAAAATCTTCAGATTCCCATTCCCATTACACCTCCATGACCCACTTAACTCTATCTTCCTCTGAAAAAATCTTATGAGTATGCCTTTACTTTTTGCCTAACAAGATTGTCTTTTTTGATGATCTCAAGAATCACATATAATAGTATTGATATCTTTTCAATTCTCAGTCTATCAATCTATATTTTGACTCACAATATTTATGTTCTTAGATTACAAAACCTTGTGGATAAGGACTGTCATCATTTTCCTTTGCAACTTCCTATGGTACTATATATCTATCACCACACACCAAGCAACACTCTTTCTAAGGAAGAGAATAGATTAAAAATATGTAGTGAATGAATTTCACTGTTGTAAACTTAAGGGAAAAAAGTTGTAACTAACTCTTGCAGTTTATATTTTATAATATGAAATTTGATTGAACTTACTATCACTTCAATGTCTACAAATAGCATTAGTGATCATAAAATAATGTATGCTGTTTTATTCCAACTTTACAATTTCTTTCAATGACCTCCAATGTCATTTAATTGCATAGGTTGAGCATTTAAAGCTAAAATAATATTTCAATAGTTCAATGATTTTGTACTCAATTTTGCTACTCTAAATCAACTTTTTTCATTGTTTTCATATTAGAAGATGTTTTAACAAAATTTTAGGATGATCGTTGTGCACCATAAGCCTAAAAGTGAATGACTTGATTTATCTGTAATGTGGACTTCCTACGAAATTACTTTTAAACTCTACTTTGCCCCTTGGAGTAAGATTGAGTGGTACTACACTATGTGCATTTTGTCCTTTTCGTCTCTCTTAATGACTTCTGTGATATAATAAAGATCACATATATTGGGACTATGTATGAGGGACAAATGGTTTCACCAAAGTGACATTCAAGAAGTTTTAATAGGAGGAAAAAATAGCATAGGAAAAGAAAAGATAGAAAGTCAAATTGATAAAATTTCAAATTCATATTAAAAACACTCTCCTTGGTTTTGATTAATGTCATCAGTATTAATGTTGCACAATATATGACTTCCAGCATTTCTTTTGGTTCCAGTGTCACTTTTCTTTATTAAAGGACATATTTTATTTTTTTTATATAGTTACCAGATGAATGTCATTTATAATTGAGTGAACTTAACTTTTTCATGGAGGTTTATAGTATCTTCTTTATAAAAATATTTCTTTTAAGATTTTTTAAAATTAGCAAATATTGAAATTCTTTATTACTGTAGACCTCATAAGTGTTAAAAAGACTTTTCAAATATCAAAATGTTAAAGTCATATTTAGTTAGAAGATATATTTAAAGAGGAAAAAGTCACTAAAACCTGTATATGTTAACAATGACTTTACAATTCAATCTGTCCCATCTTAAAAAGAAAACAAAATAAACAACTGAACTAATAAATAAACAAATATGTATTGAGTACATCTTAATCTGTGTTTGCCTTAATCATCCCCCATTGAGGCTTGAGGAGATTTAGGGGAGCACACAAGCTCTGCCTGTCTTGAATGGCATTATCAAAACATAGGGGTAGTTGCTCCTCCTTCACTTTGGTCCCTGGAAGAAGAGTGATTAGGGAATGCTTTAGGAGTTGGTACTCCCATTATCAACAAACCTTTTGAGAAGATTAGATTACAATAAAGTAAGATTATTGACCCCTTCAAAATTGTTTTTTTGTCTGACCAGATCAATAGTGAATCTGTGCCAGCAGCCCTCCTGTGTACTAGAGTTTATCTGTCTTACAACTTGAAAAAGATGTGGAATGAAATATATATGCATGATCTACAGCTTAAATGGGATCTAGAAAAAAATTATTTGCATTTTATTTATGTATTCATTCATTCATCTATCTATTTATTTATTTGTGATTCCTGCCTTCTTTATTTTTAAAATGTATTTTTAGTTTTCAACATTCGTTTTTCAATGATTTTGAGTTACAGACTTTCTTACCATCCCTCCCCTATGCCCATTCCAAGATGGCAAGCATATTGAATACCCCTTCCCCAAATCTGTCCTCTCCTACATGTGCCCCCCCAATTACTGCCCCCTTACTTTCTGGTAGGGCAAGATGGATTTTTTTACCCCATTGCCTATGTATCTTATTTCCTGGTTGCATATAAACAACAATTAAAAAAATTTTTAACATTTGTTTTTAAAACTTTAAGCTCCAGATTCTTTCCCTTCTCCCCTCCTCACCCACCCCCACTGATAAAACAAGCAATTCAATATAGGTTATACATGTGTAGTAACGCAGAACATTTCCATAATAGTCATATTGTGAAGACAAACTACATTCCCCTCCTTCCTATCCCATCCCCCCTTAATTCTATTTTCTCCTTTGACCTTGTCCCTTTTAAAAAGTGTTTGCTTCTAACTACCCTCTCCCCCAATTTGTCCTCCCTTCATTGATTCTCCCTCCTATTCCCTCCCCCCTGGCCACTTTCTTGTAGGCTATTATGTCCAATTGAATGTGTATGCTATGTCCTCCTTTAGCCTAATCCCATGTGAGTAAGGTTGACTCATTCCCTTTCACCTTCCTGCTCTTCCCCACCATTGTACCAGCCTTCTCCCACCTCCTTTATTTGAGATAATCCATGCCATTTTATCTCTCCCCCTCTCCTTTTCCTAATATATTCCTCTGTCATCTCTTAATATTATATTTTTATATTATCCCTTCACATTCAACTCACCCTGTGCCCTCTGTCTATGTATATATGTACACACATATACATATACACATATATGCATACACACACATACCCACCTATATATACATACATAATCCCTTCAACTACCCTCATACTGAGAAAAGTCTCATGAGTTACAAATACTGCTTTTCCATGTAGGAATGTAAATAGTTCAACTTTAATAAGTTCCTTGTGATTTATCTTTCCTATTTACATTTTCATGATTCTCTTGCTTCTTTAAAGTCAGATTTTCTGTTCAGCTCAAGTTTTTTCATCAAGAGTGCTTGAAAGTCCTGTATTTCATTGAATATCCATATTTTCTCCTGCAGTATTATACTCAGCTTTGCTGGGTAGGTGATTCTTGGTTTTAATCCTAGCTCCTTTGACTTCATTAATATCATATTCCAAGCCCTTTGATCCCTTATTGTAGAAGTTGCTAGATCTTGTGTGAGCCTGATTGTGTTTCCACAGTACTCAAGTTGTTTCTTCCTGACTGCTTGTAATATTTACTGTTGACCTGAGAACTCTGGAATTTTGCAACAATATTCCTAGGAATTTTCTTTATGGGATCTTTTTCAAGAGGAGATCAGTCAAATATTTCAAATTCTATTTTTTCCTCTGGGTCTAGAATATCAGGGCAATTTTCCCTGAGAATTGCTTGAAAGATGATATCTAGGCTCTTTTTTTTTTTTTTTTGCTTTTTGTACGGGGGAAGGTGGGGCAATTGGGGTTAAGTTACTTGCCCAAGGTCACATGGCTAGTGTAGCAGCAAGCACCCCAAGCGTCCTCAGGGTTTGCTGCCAGCACAGGTTCTTGGATATGCTTTGACAAAGGAAAGCAACTCAAAATGGGTTAACAAGCTTACTTTAATCATCAGACATATATCGTTTACCTAGTTCAGGGGAAAAAGGTCAGCACCCCGAACTTTAAAGTATACAGGCAGAATTATCAAGACAGAAACAGATCAAGTAGAGATTTCCAAACTGTCCAACCATTACATCCATACCCAGTCAACATCTGGGTTTTTCAAAGCGGGGGGTGGCTCTGGACAACGGCTTCCCAGAATCCAGATCAAATCACAGAACACTTCTCAAAGTGAGCCCCCAAAACGAAGCTACACATCAGGGCTTATATAGCCTTCTCCTGTCTCAGAGAATGTAACAACCTTATTGACCCACTGGCCAATCAAGAAGTATCTACTGAAAAACAAGCCTCCCACCCCAGGCTTCAGGTGCACTTTAGCCTAGGGGCAAGGAAGATCTTCCAAATCTGCATTCCCATTACAGCTAGTAAGTGTTAAGTGTCTCAGGTTGGTTTGAACTCAGGTCCACCTGATTCCAGGGCTGGTACTCTATTCACTCTGCCACCTATTTGCCCCTATGCTCTTTTTTATGATCATGGCTTTCAGGTAGTTCAATAATTTTTAAATAATCTCTCCTAGATATATTTTCCAGGTCAGGGGTTTTTCCAATAAGATACTTCACTTTGCCTTCTATTTTTTTTTTTCATTCATTTGGAGTCATATCTTGATTTTTCATAAATATATTTGCTTCCATTTGCTCCAACCTAATTTTGAAGGAACTATATACTCCAGTGAGCTCTTGAAATTCCTTTTCCTTTTGGCCAATTCTGCTTTTGAAGGCATTCTTTTCCTCATTGGATTTTTGGAGCTCTTTTGCATTTTGCTATTTTTTAAGGTGTTATTTCTTTTTCAATCAGACTTTTGACTCTCTTTCATGATTTTCTTGAATCATTCTCATTTCTGTTCCCAATTTTTCCTCTACTTTTCTTCCTTGATTTTCAAAATCCTTCTTTAGCTACTCCATTAACTGCTACCAATTTATATTTTTCTTGGAGGCTTTTGATATAGGGGTTTTGGCTTTTTTGTCTTTTTCTGGTTCTATGTTTTGATCTTCTTTGTCCCCCCAAAAGACTCTGTAGTCTTATTGAACTTTTTTTGTTAGCTCATCTTGCCTACCAATTTATTGACTTTTGAGTTCTTTGGCATGGTAGAACTCTGCTTCCAGAGTGGAAAGTGGTGTGTCCCAAATGTCTGGAGTTTTGCATTGTTGTTATTAGAGCTTCTTCCAGGCACCTGCCTCAGAACAGTGAGGAGGACTTTCTCTCCACAGTTTCATCAAACTCTGCCACACCAAAGCTCCCTACCCCAGGACCACCACCAAAGACTGTGACCTAGATCCAGTCAGGGCAAAGCAACAGAATCATGCCTCAGCACCAGTAAATAGATTCCTGTAATTGCCCTCTGGACAGTCACTTGGTCCTCCTACAATCTGTAGGCCTGTAGACAGAAGTAGCCCCAGCCCCAGCAGTTACACCCACTGCCACCTCTACTGCCCTGGGTGCAGGGGCCAAACCATGCTCTTCTCTCACGTAGGATTATCAGAGTTCCCCACTGACTATTTATGTTCTCTTTGGAATTTATGGGTCAAGTCTGGAAACTGCCACAGCTGCCAGTGATTCAGTCTCCTCAAGTCTGTTCTAGCTGTTCTGTGCTGCCTGTCTGGGCTGCTGCCATTCTGGGCCAATGCCACTCATGTGTGAATGTGTTCCACTCCCAGCTCAGTGCAATAAACCCTTCCTGTCCACCTTCCAGGCTGCCTTCAAGTGGGAGATTTGTTTCTCTCTGTCACTTTGTGGGTTCTCTAGTACTAAAATTTCTTTAGAGTAATATTTTACAGGTATTTGAGGTGGTTGGAGTGGGAGCTCAAGCAAGTTCCTTCTTTTACTATGCCTTCTTGGCTCCACCCCCAAGAATTTTAGAAAATTGAAAAAATATTAGTTTAAAGAAACAAAGATTCAAGGACACCAAATGAGTAGAAGACTTTAGACTTTCAGGAACTGTGATATCTTAGATCACTTTCATATAACTGTTTTATGACTAAAGAGAGAGTAATTAACAAAAAGAATAATTACAAAACTATTTGGAGACTCAGCAATGATTTTAGAATTACTGAAAATTTCATATGGACCATTTGGTGAGTTGTTACTGGTGTGTGTGTGTGTGTGTGTGTGTGTGTGTGTGTGTTTAAGTGATTGGCAAGTCAGTGGAAGTAAGCAGTCAATAACTAGAATGTAATTTATGTGTGTGTATATAAATGTGTTTGTATATATGTGTATATATACATACATAGATACATATGTACATACATACATATATACACACATGCATATGTCTAAATATTATTTAAGGGCATTAGGGGGTATAAGAAGACCAGGACTAAAGAGGAAAGAATGTAAAAAATGAAGATTTAAAAAGGAGGGCTTTTGAAAAAGTACTTTTTTTTGAAGCTGTGTGAAGAGACTAATGGCAAGAGTACTCACTTGACAAAAGAAAGCTTAAGCTATATGATCCCTGATTGCCTAAATAAAAGCTAAATTTTGTGGCATTATCCTTCAGTACCACTTGCTCAAGAGAGAAGATTCTCAGAAGCATGTGTTGTTCTTGTGGGTACACATCTCCATTTCCCCTCCCTCCTCCTTTTGAAAAGAAAAAACAAGAATAAATAAATGTACTGTAGTTTTGTGGTATTAAAAGGAAGGAGGGAAGCAAGCATTTATTAAGTACTTATACCAAGTGGTATATAGGGTGTTCAGAGAGAACTAGATGTCAGATGTGAGGGCTTGCCAAGCCCCTTGAAGGACTTCGCATCCATCTTTGGTGTTCACCAGTTGACAAATTCACACCTGTGGCTTCAAGAAGCTGTAGCATGAACAGTGACTGCACCCCAAGAAATCCGTGAGGTTGAGGTAACTGACAGACCTCAAACCCAGTGAGTAAGGGGCATGTCTACTCTAAGAATGTGAAGATTTCTACCAGAAGAATGGGCAGTTGAAAAAATTTGTTCAAACATCCATGAACATGACTGAAGCAGGAATTTTTGAGCATCAGTGAAAAGACCATATTAAATAAACTATAGATTGCATTAGGGTCTATTGTATCCTGGGAAGGGGTGTTTGGGGTCAAAATATGAAGCCCTGTAAATGTCAAATGAAGAAGTTTGTATTTGATCATGAATATGATTTAATACCACTGAGGTTGATCATAGAGTGGAGTAATAGGATCAGATTTACACTAAAATTATAACATTTTGATAGTCATTTCAAAGAGATATCAGAGAGGTACCAATGTCAGTTTTTAAGGTCTCAAGTAGCCAGTGGTTATACATGTGCTTGGCTTTGGGCTTTTTATACTTGTTATCAAAAGACTGAATTAAAACGGATTGAGTGATTATGAATGAAGGTCATAGATTACACAAACTTATGAGTGTAGCCAATATACAGGATGACAGAATCTGAATCTGAACATCCCTTGGCAGCTAGGATATCAGACTAAGTCAAAGACAGGTCTTAATGGGAATAAAATTAAATTCTTATAGTTGAGCTTAAAAATTCAACTTCACAAGCATAAGATAAATAAATAGTGTGATTAAATATCTTTTTGCCAGTAAAAGAATTAAGGGGAAAAGGTGCATACTAGGGCAGACAAAAAAAATCAGCTAACGTACTTTTATGCTGCATTATGAAGCACATAATATTCTGCACTAGTAAGAAAAACATATTGTCCAGGACAAGTAGAATCCTGTAATAACAAGGCACTAATGTACTCGATTTCAGTTAAATTACATGTGGAGTACTTTGTTCTGTGTTCTGGGCACCATGCATTACAATTGTCACTAATAGTCTAGAAAGTTTTCAGAGGAAGATCCCAAAGATAAAATGAAATGATTACTTCGTGTAATAAAAATATTAGAGGAACTAAGGATTTTTTTTTCCTGGCAAATAGACAGCTCAAAGGGGGCATGAATTTAATCAATCAAATGCTTAAAGAAATGTGGTAAAAAAAGGTATGTTACTAACTCTGCTTGACCCTGGAGGAAAACACCAGGAAGAATGGTTGAAAAGCTGTAAATAGAAACTGGCATTAAGGAATAAAAAACTTCCTAACAATCATAGGTTTCTGTTAGGGCTACAAGCATCCCCTTGACCATGATAAGGAAGGAAGTTCTGATGAGGGATGGCTCACAATAGGTTCAGCAGGAACTCTGATCTTATCAAAGACCAGAAAACCTGTGATTCAGTCTTGAAAGAATTCAGTAGGCCCAGGCTAACTTGGAGTCAGAGTTGTAAAAGTTTATTGTACACTTCACAGCAGGCAAGGGTCCTTAGGCTGTACAGCAGCCAAAAGTCCTTTAAAGGATCTGCAACCTCAAAGGGGTAGAATTAAGATTTATATAGAATCATCCATAGTAGAACCCATGCCAATTATGCTAACTAGGTGATTAAGGGTGGGATTAGGGAGGAGTTAAGGTGGGGACAGTGTTTAAAGGAACATGAAATTTTAATGTAACTGCACAGGCATATTGCCCATGATTCACTGGGAAAAAGCCCAATGTGGGGCTACCTAGAGGAAAGTGGTTTTAGGCTTGAAATGTCACTAAGTTGGCTAGTGGTCAAGGGCTGATGGAGAAGTGCCCAGTCTGCCACCTATCTGTGTCATGTTTGACAAGACTGATGTCTGGGAACCAAGGCTCTTAAGGAGTTAACCCAGACATAGGGTCCTGAAGGGTTCACTGAGGCAGCCAAGGAGTCAACCTAGAGATAGGGTACTGAAGGATTCATGAACTATACAAGGGGGAAATAATAGTTGCCTAAGCTGGAATGTTTATAGATACTTTAGTGAAGGATTCATAAGCATAGTTTGTTATTGTTCGAAGCTGAGATAGTTGTTGGTGGGCAGAGTTATTGCTCTGAAGCTAGGGGCGGGGGGAGAAGGGGCAGAGTTAATGCTCTGAGACTGGGGGAGGGGTAGGTATGATTTTACAAACTGGTTTTACAGACTGATGTTACCAAGTGGTATTACAAATTGATGTTACAAACATAGATCCCAAGCATCACATTAGTTCCATTCTTTAAGGCAGAGCCATTGAATTCAAGAGTTCTGTTCCTAACCCTGATCAGTAGCTCTTGCATACAAGGGACATAATAGGAAAGGAATTACCTACTACTGGAACATAGGCTTGAAGCTCAGAGTCCTTCTTTTCTCCCTATAGTGAAGTCAGAATGGTCCAGATATTGACAATCCTTGTCCTAGCCTTGTTTGGTAATGCATGGATCTAAAAGGTAAGGAATTCCCTTTTTTCCTTGCTAGAGAAGCATGAATTTCAGTACCAAGATCTTAATTTCTACGGAGAAGACAGAGGGAAGCTGTTTAGCTTCTGTTCCACTCTCTGGAGGATCAGCAGTCCGAAAACTTATTCTCAGTTTTGATGAATGTCATGAGTAAAGCTGTGGATGTTGGGGGAGGATACTAGTGTCCCTTACTCAGTTAGTTACTGATCCAGTAGATGCTCTTACACTATGACCAGAAGTCTGACTCAGAGACATTATAAGAACCTTTACTAGTGGTTCATTGAACACTACCATAGCTCAGTGGTGAAAGTAAACAAAGTCTAGAGGTCAGTGAAACAGACAGCAAAAATTTTAGGAAGGAAAAGGAAAAGGGAAAGTGGAGGATTACTTGGAGGAGAGTAAAGTATTCAGGAGAGCAGAGGATATTTGTTGGAAGGAAGAGCTCATCCCTGGACATAAAATGAGGGTAGGAGAAAACCACGCTGTTGAGGGATTGGAATTGACTGTTATGTTGACCAGGGATTTGAGGGGGATTTGTATATTGTTCTTCAAGGGTAATACCTTAGATATTTGGGCAATAGAAAATTATCTCTAAGTGCAGGGTAGAAAAAAAAAAGGTACCGATGTTCTGATGATGTCCATCTCAATAATGAAGGCATTATGCCAAGAAATATGGTAGGAAATGCTGGTAGATTGAACAAGTCAGCTAGTAAGTTTTCAAGAGAAATTAAAATAGTGTCATGTGTCAGTGCCTTAAGATGGACACCTGATCATTAAAAGAAATCTCAGAAGTATCAAAGAATTACATATCAATAAATATTTATATTACATAGGTCTATCACTAGGTGGAATGAGATGCTTTGTGAGATAAAGGGAGCTATATGGTATTATGTGTAAATTACTGGATGTAGAACCAGGTAATCTTGTCTTAGCTGTATGATGCTAGGACAGTCTCTTGAATTTCCTTAGCCTCCGTTTCCTCATTTGTTAAATGGGAATATTAATAATTTATTTGTTTCAGAGATGCTATGAAGAACAAATGACCTATTATACAAAAGGTACTTTTAATATCTTGACATTATATATAAATGTTAGTTATGTGGGTTCCTCCTCAATAGAAATCTAGGAAAAACTGGAAGATCTTGAATTACCTATGTGATGTAGAAGGGATTATTTTTATTCTGGTAAATATTGAACAATATTGCTTCTGAGTTCCCTTTGGATTTTTCAGTTTATTTATTTATTCTATATATTCCTTTCATTTAACAGCAATAAATAATTGCAACGACTTTCCATCTTTAAGTTAAATTTAATATAAATTTTGCATGACTGTAGCATAAAAAGTCATTTAAAACAATTCCCATACAAAATACAGAACCTGTTGGTTACAATCTTCTTGGATTTTATTATTACATTTAATTATTATAAGCCTTGATTACTGTCACTTATCTTCATTTTTTAAAAATATGCAATATATGACCTCTTTTAACATTACAAATGTATACAAATTATCTTCATGTATATATATATACATATAGGTACATGTATACACACTAATATTTCAATCATTAATGTCATGAGAAGCTATTGTGATTTTTTTAATTTATATTTTCATTTTCAAATCCTCTTCTGTAATGGCAATCAAAGAAGTAGTTAACATCTTGTTTTAGCTATTTAATTATTTAGCACCTTGTTTCAGTTCAAGTTTCTTGCCTATGATTATATAAAGTCTTTTTTTAAGAAACAGAACTTGTGAACCCCTGTTGCTGATGCAACAGGAAGGGGTGGAATGGGGAAGAGCTTAATGGCTCTACACAGACACAGACACAGACACAGACACACACAGACACAGACACAGACACACACACACACACACACACACACACACAAACACGAAGAAGCCCAGAGAAGAGAACTTGGAGGAAGCATGGCTGTGGTGTTGGAAATTTTTCTGTTTATTTTGATGTCACTTTGTCAGATTCTTAGATTCTTCTGCTGATAGAGGATGCTGCTGTTATTACAGGAGCCATGGAATCTTATTGCTGGTTTAGAAGCCCTGAAAGAGGATTTTCTTGTTGTATGTTTACAGAAGTTCTGGAGGAGGGTCTTACTGATGTTTTCAGAAGTCCTGGGACCATACTGAAGATTTGTGTTGATTTCTCAGACCTTGTTTGTGGGTCTTTGTTGATTTTACAGGCAGAAAGTTAATGGATGATGGTGCCAGCAATGTGAATGAATGTTATTGTGGCTTTGTTAAGCTTTGTCTTCCCAGGAACAACTGTGAAAGACTTGAGGTGGACTGGACACTGAGAGCTTCAATATGGAACAGGAACTGGACAAGGAGCTGTACAAGGAGTTGGAAGCTGCCTGCCTTTGAATCCAGGTGACAGTCTGGTGGATTCAAATGGGAGCTGGAGCCATAGAAGAGGAATCATGGAATCTTAGAAAAAGCCTCAAGTCAAGATGAAAAGACCTCTTCTTGGATATTTAATACAAACTGAGAAGATCATGATTTATTGTGGCCTAGGGCTAGGAGGACTTTGTACTCTGTATCCTGTAACTCTCCAGGATGATTGAATTAAGGCTGATTGGAAACTAATCTCCAATTAAGAAGAAAGCAGACTTTTTGACTGAGGGATTAAGAAAATGTGACCTAGGGGTGGAGAACTTTGACCTTTACTTTGTGTCTCTTAAGGTGACTTGATCCTTAAGGATGATTGAGTTAAGGTCTTACTAAATGATTGTTCTTTGTTTAAAACTAAGTGATCACTTTGGTGTAAACTATGTGGCAACTTTAGTGATAGGCTATTATGTCATATCATTGTGAATGCTGTTCTTTGGTTTCTGTGAATGTTTTGCTTTAATTTACTGCTGAATAAATAGAGAGTTCACTATACTATGTAATCAGAACCTTGAAGCTATGCACAGCAGCAGTCCTCTACAAAGTTGCTCATGCTTGGCTTTACATCTTCATTCATCAGTTTTCTTTTCTATGCTTTCCCTGGCCCTTTGAGAATGAAAAAAAATTGAATATATAGGATTTCACACACATACATACATACATGTGCATGTATGTGTATATATGTGTGCGAAATCATTTAAAGCATATTAGCCATGATTCAAAAAAGCAAGAAAAATAAAGTGGAAAGATGTTTCAATTTGCACTCTCAGTTCATCAGTTCTCACTCTCTTGGGGTGGTTGGGATTTTTCATTATGAGTCCTTTGGATTACTCATGGAGAGTTCTATTGATCAGAATAGTGAAGATTTTTACAATAGATTATCATTGCAATATTGATGTTACTGTGTACAGTATTCTAATTTTGTTCACTTTACTTTGCATCACTTCATATAAGATTTTCTAGGTTTTCCTGAAAACATCCACTTAGCATTTCTTAAGGTATAATAGTATTCCATCACATTCATACTTAACAATTTCTTCAATCATTCTCCAATTGATGGGCATCTCTACAAATTCCAATTCTTTGCCACCATAAAAAGAACTGCTATAAATATATGATCCCTTTTGCTTTTTCTTTGAAATATAGGCCTAGTAGCAATACTGTGGGGTCAAAAAGAACTCAAAGTTTTACCGTCATTTGGAAATAGTTACAGATTGTTCTCTACAATGGTTGGATTAGATAACAGCTTCACACACAGTGCATTACACATTTCCTCAATTGTTATTTTCCTTTTTGTTCATGTTAACCTATTTGATGGTTGTGAGATGGTACCTCAGAGTCATTCTTTTTGATAAAGTTCTTTTAATGTGACTTGATAACATTGATCTCTTACTCAGAAAATTACTTATTCATATTTAATCATTTATTGGTTAAGGTTAGACTCTTATTTTTATTAATTTGGCAGAGTTCTCTGTATATTTGATAAATGAGACATTCAGAAAAGAAATGGGTGGTAACTTTCCCCCTCACTTTCCTGCTTTCATAATAATTTTGACTCCATTGTTTTTGCTTGTGCAAAATGTTTAAAAATGGCATATAATCTTATTAATTCAAATTACCTTTGTTATTCTTTTTTTTTAAAAGCAATTGGGGTTAAGTAACTTGCTCAAGGTTACAAGGCCAGATATTTTGTGTGGGTGTTAAGTATCTGAGCTCAGAACTTATCCCAGGTTTCCCAACTCTGGGGTTGGCACTTTTAATCACTGCACCACATGGCCTCCCCTATACTTTTTTTTTTTTTAAAGCAATTGGGGTTAAGTAACATATCCAAGGTTACACAGCCAGTTTGTGTGTGTCTGTGTGTATGTGTGTGTGTGTGTTAAGTATCTGAGGTTGGAACCAATTGTGGGTCCTCCTGACTCTTGGGCTGGCACTCTTACTCACTATGCCACCTAGCCGCCCCTGTTATTCTATCTATTTTATAACTGATCATGAGTTCTTCTCTCATTCATAGAGCTAACAGGTAAATTTTGTACACTCCCCTAATTTGTGTATGATATTATATTTTATGTTTAAACTATGTACCCATTTTTAGCTCATCTTGTTATGTGGTATGAGATATTGGCCGATCTCTAGTTTTTGCCAGATTGCTTTCCATTTTTCCCAAAAGTTTTTGGTGAATAGTAAGTCATTGACCTCAAAATTTGGATCAAACACTATATAATGATGATATTGACTTTCATGTATTGTGTATCTCATCTATTCCAGTGATCAACCTATATATTTCTTATCCCATATTGGAATGTCTTGAATATTACTGCCTCATAGTAAAGTTTGAGTTCTAGAACTGCTGGACTACCTACTTTAAGTTTTTCCTGCATTGATTCTATTAATATCCCAAAATTTTTCTTCCTCTAGATTAATTTTCTAACTACTTTTTTAGCTCGGTAAAATTTGTTTGATTGGTATAGTATTGAATAAGTAAATTATTTTAGATATCATTGCCATTTTATTGTATTGCCTTAACCCACTCATGATTAATTAACATTTCTCCAACTATCAAGATCTGTCTTTCTGTATGTAGAGTTTTATAATTTGTTCATATATTTCATGTGTATATTGTGGGGTGGGGGAAGTCCGTAGATTCCCATGTATTTTATACAGTCTATAATTACATTAAATTGAAGTTCTATCTCATCCTGCTGGATTTCCTTGAAAACATAAAGAAATGCCAATGATCTATGTGGGTTTATTTTACATCCTGCAACTTTGCTAAAATTTTAAATTATTTCACCTAGATATTCAGTTGATACCTTAGGGTTTTCAGAAGATACATATCATATCATCTGCAAAGTGAGATCATTTATTTTCCTCATTACCTAAACATACTCTAATTTATTTTCCTTGGCTTACATTTAAGAAAATAGATTTTTTTATATTTAATGAGATTATAATTTTTATTATAAAATTTATAAATAATTTTTAAATTTAGCAGTTTTAATTTCTAATATGATAAACATTGAAAGACATAATGCATATAAACAAAATTATTTTGGTGTATTCGGTATTTTTTAAGAGTATAAAGCAAGACTGTATAACATACAGCGCCTTGTCTGCTTGTAGCCTGTCAAAGTGGCCCACGGGTAGTATTTTGTGCAGGCCTGTTTGTATCCTCTATATTTTTTGTGGGCCACTCAAAATCCTTTCAGGGACCTTAAGCAGCATTCAGGCCACAAAGCAGCCCACAAGTCAAATGTTGTGCAAGCCTGTTTATTTATTTATTTATTTGTTTGTTTGTTTGTTTGTTTGTTTATTTATTTTTCAAATGCTTTATTAACTTCAGATTTACATCATGAATTTCTGCCAGATTTTGAGTTACAAATTTTCTCCCTGTTTTTCCCCAACCCACCACTCCAAAATAGCAGTCCCACAGGATATCCCCTCCTCCAATATGCTTCTTCCTGTATTTTCTCACATACCTCTTTTGACTTTTCCAGTGGATCTCTATGCCTCAATACCTGTATATCTTATTTCCCAATTATATGTAAAATAGTATTGATAATAGTGTATATATATTTGAATATTTGTTTTTAAAACTTTGAATTCCAAATTCATTCCCTTCCTCCCTTGTCACCCACCCTTACTGGGAAGATAAGCAGTTCAGTATAGATTGTACATGTGTGGCTAAGCAAAGCAATGACATGTTAGATACATTGTAAAAAACTGACTATATTTCCCTCCCTCCTGTCCAACCTCCCACTTGTTCTATTCTCTACTTGATCATGGTCCTTTTCAAAAGTGGGTGGTTACAACTTCCCTCCCCCCACCCCAGCCTGCCTTTCCTTCCATCATCACCACTCTCATCCCCTTTCCCCCCTACTCTCCTGGCTGGTGAGATAACCTTTTAGTGTTTATTTCATTCCCTCATCAAGCCAAATTCAATGGGAATAAGGTTGACCTATTCCCTTTTTCCTTCCTATTCTTCCCTCCATTGTAACCATTTCCACTTGCCTCTTCTAAATGAGATGGTTTACTCCATTCTCTCTCTCCCCATCTCCTGTCATTATATTCCTCTTTCACCTCTTAATTTGAACTTTTAAGTGTCATCTCTTTCTGTTAAATTGGTCCTGGGCCCTATATCTATGTATACCTGTAAACACACACACACACACACACACATATATATATATATATATATATATATATATATATATATATATATATACGTATATACATATACACATATTCATATGCACATACACCCTCATATATAGACACATATATATTTCTCTTCTGCTCAAATACTGAGAAAAGTTTCATAAGTTACAATTATTGTTTTTCCATGTAGGAATGTTAATAGTTCAACTTTGATAAGTTCCATATGATTTCTTTTCCCTGTTTACCTTCTCATGCTCTTGTATCTTGCTTCTTGTATCTGAATGTCACATTTTCTATTCAACTCTGGTTTTTTCAGCAAGAATGCTTGAAAGTCCTCCATTCCACTGAATGTCCATATTTTCCCCTGAAACATGATACTCAGTTTTGCTGGATTGTGACTCTTGGTTTTAATCCCAGCTCCTTTGACCTCCGGAATATAATATTCCAAGCCCTTCAATCCCTCAGTGTAGAAGCTGCCAAATTCTGGCTTATCCTGATTGTGTTTCCACAATATTCAAATTGTTTCTTCCAGGCTGCTTGTAATATTCTCTCCTTAATCTGGGAATCCTGGAACCTAGCTATATTATTCCTAGGAGTTTTGTCTTTGGGATCTTTTTTAGGAGGTGATCGGTGGATTCTTTCAACCTCTATTTTGCCCTCTGGTTCTAAAACAGCAGGGCAATTTACTTTTGGGAACTTCCTAGATGATGATTTCTAGGTTCTTACTTTGATCATGGCTTTCAGGTGGTCCAATAATTTTTAAATTATCTCTCCTGGATCTATTTTCTAGGTCAGTGGTTTTTCCCATGAGATATTTCACATTGCCTTCTATTTTTTTTTCATTTGTTTGGATCTGTTTAAGAGCATCTTGATTTCTCATAAAGTAATTAGCTTCCATTTGCTTCAATCTAATTCTGAAGGAATGATTCTCTTCATTGAGCTTTTGAACTTCTTTTTCCATCTGGCAAATTTGGCTTTTTAAGGCATTCTTCTCCTCATTGCCTTTTTGAGTCTCTTTTGCCATTTGAGTTAGTCTCTTTTTTAAGGTGTTATTTTCCTCAGTCAGGCTGTTGACTCTCATTTCATAATTTTCTTGCATTGTTCTCATTACTTTTCCCAGTTTTTCCTCCACTTCTCTGTCTGCTTCTTAAAGTTCTCTGTGTCCTTTAACCAGTTCGTATTTTCCTTTGAAGATTTTGGTGTAGGAGTTCTGTCTTCACTGTCTTCCTCCTGTTCCATGCTTTGCTCCTTTTTGTCCCCAAAATAGGTGTCTTGTTTTGGAATCTTCTGTCTGCTTTTTTTTCCTTTGCCTGGTCATATCACCACTCAGTCACTTGACCCCTGGGCTTTTTGCCACAGTAGGTCTCTGCCACCAGAAAGGGGAGCTTTCTTCCCAAATGCTGGGGTTTTCTCAGCTGCTGGAGGTATTAGATGGGTGCCCTCTCTGAAGTCTCCACATTCTCTGGCGAGCTGGACACACACCCCAGCACCTCTACCCTAGACTGCAACCCAGATCCAAGCAAGTTGAAGCAGGAGCAATTACCCCTCAGACTGGTCTGGGTCCCCCTACTCTCTGTAGGCTAGGACCTGAAGCTGCCATGTGGTGTTGGCTGGTTCTCCTGGCATCTCAGCGGCTTTTTGTTCAATGCTTTTTATAGTTGATGCTTTTAGGTACTAATACATGGGAAATTTTTTTTGAAAGTGCCATGTATGGGCAGGTAGGTCATACAGTGAATAGAGCACTGGCCCTGGAATCAGGAATACCTGAGTTAAAATCTGACCTCAGACACTTAATATTTACTAGCTTTGAGACCTTGGGCAATCCACTTAACCCCAATTGCCCTCCAAAAAAAAGTTAAATAATTTGGGGGCAGCTAGGTTGCTCAGTGAGTAAGAGTGCCAGCCCCAGAGTTGGGAGGACCCAGGATTAGTTCCAACCTCAGATGCTTTACATACACACACACACACACACACACACACACACACACACACAAAACAAACTGGCCGTACAACCTTGGAAAAGTTACTTAACCCCAATTGCTTTAAAAAAAAGGAAGAAAGTGCCATGTACAGCTGGAAAAAAAAGTATTTCTTAGGGGTGGAGCCAAGATGGTGGAGGAGAAAAAGGACTCCCACATGGCTCCCAATTCCACCTTCTCCTATTCATGTAAAAAATGACTCCAAACAAACTTTGGAGCTACAGGACCTACAAAATGACAAAGAGAAGCTAACTCTTCCTGAAGACAGTCTGGCAAGCCAGCAGGAATGGTCCAGTGCAGCACTCTGGGAGCTGAGCCCAGTCCTGTGTGAGCTGGAGAGTTTATCCTCAGGGTGACCACAACCAGCCACTGGATGGAGGGACTTCAGATTACCAGAAGCTGTGGTGATTTCAAGAATTATCAACCCATAGATGCTAAAAACAAAGGGAGAGGTCAGTGCAGTGTGAACTTCGGGAATGGTGAGTCCAGCAGTGTGGTCAGTCCTTTGTCCCCTGGAGGGAAAAGTGGCTGAGGCATGGAAGTCATGCAGCCACTGCTGTTGCATGGATGCTTCAAAGCTCCTGGCCTACAGATTGTGGAGGACCAAGCAATCAGTCTGAAGTGCAATCTCTCTTGTTTTAACCTGCTTGTATCTGGATCACTGTCTAGGGTGGAAGTCTTAGGGTGTGTGACCAGTTTGCCAGAGGATGTGGAGGCTGGCAGGGTGACAGATAGATATTCCAGGGTGAGAAGTTATAGATGAATGGAGGAATGGGTGTTGGTAAAGGAAGCTCTAGAGTGAGATGGCCCTGAGGCATGGTAGAAAAGTCTAGAAATGCAGAAGCAGAGCAGGGTCAGGAATTACCCCAGAATTCACAGGTATAAGGCAGCATAAACCAGGATTTGAACTTCTCTGTCTTTGAATTCAGTATTCTTTTCACAACTCTAGGAAGCTCTGGGTGCTGGTCATCCCAGTAGTCTTTCAGGGACAACTTTACAGCTGCTTAGTATGCTCTTCCAAGGTCTTTTGCAATAGGTAGAATTAACTATTTCCTTTGACCAAAATGAATGCTATCTTCTAGCCTAAGGGAAGGGAATTAATTAAACCCATTCTGAACTGAAAAAAAAATGTATTCCTTTCTATTCCCATTAAGTTTTATCCAAAGGTCTATCCTATCCAACTTTTCCAGAATTCTATTCTCCTTAACTACTTTCTTGTTTATTTTATGGTTAGATTTTTCTTGTTCTCAGAGGAATAAACTGAAGTTCTTGCAGTGTAATTTTTCTATATTCCTTGTATATTTCTTAATTTTTGTAATTCATTTAATTTTTCCATCAAGAATTTGTTTGCTGTGCCATTTGGTACATATACATTTAGTATTAATATAATTTCATCTTCTATGCTACCTTTTTAGTAAAATGTAGTTTCCTGGTTATCTTTTAATTAAATGTATTTGTTTTTCACTTTTGCTGTCTCTAAGATCATGATTGCTATCTCTACCTTTATTTTTTACTTATACTTATATATGATCATTTCTGCTCTAGCTCCCTATTTTAATTCTTTGTTTTTCTGTATCAAGTGTGTCTTTGTTAAGAATATCTGTTTTTAAAACACAATTAAAATAATGAAAAAATGAAAATTGAAAAAAAATTCATCACAAAAACAACTTACCCAGAAAATAAATCAAGCAGAGAAACTTTAGCAGAATACCTAAAATTCATAATCAAAAAAAGAGGTTAAATATCATATTTTGAAGAAGTCTAATCAATGCCTATTCAGATATCTTAGAACCAGGGAGTAAAATAAAAATACAATAATTCTCTGATCATCTGAAAGAGATCATAATATGAAAACACCTAAGAATATTATGGCCAAATCCCTCAGTTTCCAGGTCAAAGAAAAAAATACTGCAAGCAGCAAGAAAGAAATAATTCTGTCACTACAGTCACAATCACACAAGATTTAGTAGTTATGATTAGCATTAAGGAATAAAACATTTAGAAATAAAAATGTTAAGAAATAAAACTTCATGATCTACAATCACTTCATTTTACAAATACTTAAATAAACCTGAAAGTTATAACTACTCCATTTAGCTACAATATTCTTATATAGGTATTTTCTTTGTGAGAAGAAAATGGAGCTACACAAAAGAAGCAAATACCTTCATAAAGTGATCTATAATCCATTCTTTTAATGCAACCTTATATTAAAATATTGGGAGAAAACTTGGGGGAGGGTGTTGTTGCAAGATGATGGTAGTAGAAATTTAGGGAAAGATAAATCACTACATTTGGGTTATATTGATAGTTATGATTGTGAATTGTGAATTCATTTAATAAAAATTGGTATACCTACTTTATATAAGGCACTGTTTGGTACTACAGAATATAAAGTTAGCCAATAAAGATTCTCTCTCCCTGAAGGAGATTATAGCTAATGTGATAGAGCAGACATGTACATATGAATATGTCAAGGATTTAAAATCAAGTAAATAATTATAATTTTAAAAATGTAACTCTCTACTTAAGGACATAAGGGAGTTGTCAATAAATGTTGTGTATATGATATATGTAGGTAAGTACACACCTGTATAAATTAGATGTAATTAAATAATTCAAAGATTTAATAAAATTTATATGCCTTGAACTGAGCTTTGAAGGAAGTGAATAATTTAAACTGAGAGAAAGTAGAAGGTAAGATTATATCAATTTAAGCTGAAAGGTATGTATAGGCAGCCGATTCGGTATAGTCAAGTTAGATGAGAGTGGAAATTGCATGTTGTAGTAAATAGAAATTAGGTTGTATTTTAAACTGTTTGAGGACAAAGACTACATCTTTATCAACCAGTTAGTACCTAGTTGAACACTATGAAAAGCAAATTCCAAAAATGTAAATGAATAAGTAATAAATTCTAGGCTCAGGTATTTTAAATTGATAGAACAAGCAAAAACTTCTTGAACAAAAAAGTAACATATTTTTAATGATATTCTAAGAATACCAGTTCTAGTATACAGGATGAGTATAAAGAATGAGCAATTGAAAGCAGGCAAAAGAATAATTTTGAAATAAAATTATAAATACTTGGATAAAAATATGAAGAACCTGCCAGAACTAGGAGGACAAACTTCATAATCAACTCTTTGAGAATTTAAGTTTACTTAGAGAAAACGATTTCAGTACAATAGATAATGTACATAAATATGCCAAGTTGTTATAATTACATGTATTTAATCCTATCTCAGATACTTAATATATGTATGACCCTGGGCAAGTCATTACCCTTGTTCAGTATCAGTTCCTCATGAGGAAAAATGAAGCTCTCCAATGTTCCTTCCAGTCCAAAACTATATTACTATGACTATCAAGGGCCTCTAGTAAGGAGTTGGCAACAATTTACTGCATTTGATTACAGTAATTCTACTAATTCTTAGTTTATTTGTTAAGGGAAAAAGCCACATCTACTCATATATAAATATAAGCCTTAAAAATGGGGTAGCATAGGGTTGTGAATGTTTCCTTATTTTGATTTTTTTACATCATAATGCAAAAAGAAAGAGAATAGAAATATTCTATATTTAGTGTTCTTTTCTAAAGATATTGATTAGCACTTAGATAATATGCAAAACAACATTACTGGAGATGTGTGAGAAGAAAACTGGATATTGCAAAGTTCTATACTTTGTTCAAATTAAAGACTAAAACTAAATTTCTAAAGTGCTTGAGCAAAGTATTTAATAATAATAAAGTGGAAGTGTTCTTCAAATATTAGTAGATTATAATTTAGGTTTAAATCATATTAAGCAGCAACTGTACAATAGCTATTGAATTGATACATTTTATAGTCTGAGGGGAAAAAATAAAACAAATTTTCATAATGGCTTAATTCACTTCAGTTGTATGTTTCATACATTTTGATTTCAGCTGTGGAAAAAAAACTACTCTTTATTCAAAATATGTTACATTTGAATTATTTTAAATTGTTCAAATGGAGCTTGGATCCTTTAAAGAGAAGGTATCAGAGAGAGAACAAAAGTTGGGGTAAAACATGAAATTGCTTTTACTTTGAAGTTATAATGCACAGTGCATCATTTTATCCTATTTATTATCACAGTTGCTAACTAGTGCAATGGTATAATTCCAAGCAAAGCCAACTTCCCAAGGTTCAAAATACCAGCATAGCTTCTCTCCATTTTAATCAGTGACAAATTAAGAACAGAGAAAATCAAAATATAGCACAATTCAAAATAAAGCATTCACCAAGTGTAATTCAATAATCTCCAAGTATTACTCTACCCCTGGACATTATAATTCATTTAGTCAATCCCAAAGACCCTCTTCTAAGTACTACTCCACCCCTAGGCTGTAAATTCATTTAGTCAACCACAAAGCCCCTCCTCTCAAATGGAGATTAGTTTCCAATCATAAGTAAAGTACATTCATTTGGTTAATCACAGAGCACAAAAAAGTCAAAAGTTCCCCACCCTTGGATCACAATTGAATCTACCCCAGATTACAACAAGCTTAAGCACAGCTTATAATACCCAAAGAGTTGTCTTTTCTTCATCTTGACCTGAGGCAATTGTCAGCAATCTTTGTTCCTGGGGAGACAAAGCTTAGCAAGGCCACAAGATACATCACCAGTGTCTTTACTATTCATTCTCTGTCTAGGACCCCTGAAAACATTAGCAAAACCCTCTTCCAGGATTTCTGTAAACATACAACAAGAAAATCCTTCTTCAGGACTTCAGAACCAACAGCAAGGTTCCAGGACCTCTGCAACAACAGCATTGGCTTTCACCAGTGGGCACAATTCACTCTCTGTCTGCAGAACAGTCTCTGGAGCTCTGAACCAACAACAAGGTTCCAGGTCCTCTGCAACAACAGGAGTGTAGTTCACCAGTGAATAAATCTGGAAAAACAACATTAAAACAGACAGACAAAGTATCAACATAACAGCCATGTCTCCACAGTCCTTGACAGCTCTGGGTGGCAGCTCTCAATAATCCTGGGCAATTCAAACTGGCCCTCAGCAATCCTCTCCATCACTCTCTGCCTCTAAGATGCTGCTTCCAAAAAGTTCTTCTGCCTCTCTCATTGTTTGTGACTCTCTAAATTTATGTCACCAGCTCCTCTCAGTTCAGCAGTCTCTTTTCACATCAACAAGTCCATCCCACAAGTGGGATTCACAAGCTCTGGGTTTTAACATAATCAATCCAAAAACAAAGCCAATACAGGGGAATCTTTAAATTCTATTACTATTACAAATAGTAACATTCATTATACCTATTCTTTTCAATTAATGCAATCACACTTATTTTGAATCAATTCATGAAACAATTCCCTTCTCTAAAAAACAAAATCTTCAACCTTAGCTTTAAAGGTTCTAACAAGGCTCTTTCATTTTGGATTTAAGGTTCCCTCTCTTTATATCTGTAGTACTACCAAATATTTCCTTCCAACTTGGTTCTTAGGCAAGTCTCTGTTAATCAACCAGCACTACTCTATTGTAAATAGGCCAATCTTGGTTGTGTCTTAGGATCAGAGTGATGGGCAGGGTCCTTGATGTATTTTTTTGTTTGTTTTTAATTTTTAACATTATGTTTCTAATTTGGTGTTTCTAAGTTGTTTTTTAAATAATTAATTGGTAGGTTTTTTTATATAACTTACTGATAAAATTGTTGTTACCTTTTTATTGATGGTCTTTTATATCAAAGAATTTACATGTGTTTTCATTTATGTAAGAATGCACACTGCTTTTACTAACTATATTGTATGACAGTTTATTTTTAATGCTATAGAAAAAAATATCACTCAAAACAGCCAAATAAAGGATTAAAGCAAAATGGAATTTCAAAAAATAAGTTGGCAAACTCATTCCTACTATTTTATTAAGGTACTTAAAGCTATTCTCATTACAGGAATAGAGAATGTAAGAAAAAAAGCTGGGTAAGAGTAAAAATTAGTAGGATCTAAGGTAAAAATAAGAAGATATCTTTATTTGCTGGGTAAGAGTAAAAATCAGTAGGATCTAAGGTAAAAATAAGAAGATATCTTTATTTGTTAGGGCCCCATCTAAATACCTGACTCCTCACCTCCCTAGGCCTGGCCTCCTGAGATAAAAGAAATCCTTTAGAAAGTTACACTTCTTGATAGGTTGAAAAATGGTATTGCCTGAACCACTGTTATTCAGAAGCCTCCAATAGGATTCTGGACACATTGACCCAACCTCTATATCGTTCCACTCCTTCAATTACAAAGCCTCTGAAAAACAGTTTGCATTTATTAATTGCATTCTAACTCTAAGACTTTAATGCTGAAGTTCTATAATCTTATGATTTTCCTCAGAGCTTAGATAACAATAGCTATGAACCTAATTTATTAACAAAGGATGACACTGGTACTTTGAAAGTCAACAGCATCTACAATATACTTCCTTCACCTGCCTTAAAATATGGTCTCCTTCAGTCTAATTCTTTTCTAGCCTCCATGCCTTGGAAGTTGTTGCAACTATTAATGATATTTTACTTGCTTTATGTCAAAAAGTCTTGTATCCTTTCTCACTTTGGATGTGGGTTATCTTCCTCCAATTTTGAAGTTTCCAGCCAAGAACTTGCTTCACCTACTTGATAAATTATTGCCTATTCCATACAATGGTAGGCAGTTTGATATAGTTTTTGTATGTTATGATGTAAAACATATTTTCATATTCATTACAGTCATGTAACAAGAAACAGATCAAAAGGAAAATAACACTAAAAAGAATGAAGTGAAAAAATGCTTCAATCTATATTTAGAGTCTATTAGTTCTTTATTTGAATATAAACAACAATTTCCCTCCTTAGTCCTTTTTACTTGTCTTAGATCATTGGGTTGCTGAGAAAAGCTGAGTCATTCATAATTGATCCTCAAATGATTTTACTGATACTTTTTAGTGTTTCCATGTTCTCATTTCACTTTGCATCATTTTGTACATCTTTCCACGTTTTTTTTCTGAAGTATGCCTATTCATCATTTCATATTGCACAATAGTATTACATTACATTCACATATCAGTTTGTTCAGTCATTCCCCAACTGATGAGCATCTCCTCAGTTTCCAATATTTTGCCACCAGGAATAGGTCTGCTTTAAATGTTTTTGCACCTGTAGGTTATTTTCCTTCTTTTATATTCTCTTTGGGATACAGACCTTATAGTGGTATTTCAGTATCCCTTTGGGCATAACTCCAAATTATTCTCCAGAGTTATTGCATCAGTTATCAACTCCAACAACAGAATATTAGTGTCCCAATTTTCCCCCATCTTCTCCAGCATTTTCATTTTCATTTTTTTTTTGTCATATTAGCCAGTCTCAGTTGCATGAGGTGGTATTTCAGAGTTGTTGTAATTCATATTTCTCTATTTAAAAGTGATTTAGAGCACTTCTTCATATCTTTATAGATAGCATGGATTTCTTCCTTTGAAAACTACCTTTTCATCTCCTGATGCCAGCATCAAATGGGCATAGGCTGAATTGAGGAGTGTGGAATGATGAGACATGAACCAGACAGGTTCTCTGTCATAGCAGTTTCAGACAGCAGGGTTTATATAATTAATGTAAATCAATTATCTCTTAGGTTCCCATCAGAGAATGTTTAATGTCCTTGTTCACTTATGTACTTCTATATGTTTTAATGCCCTTCTTCACTTGCATGCATCTATGTCTGGGTCACTGCCTGGTTATCATGCCCTAAAGTCCTGCAAGTCAGGAAGCCAACCTTAAGACATAATATATCCTTCATGGGGAACTGGGCTGGGAGAAATCCTGGATCAGACTCTTCCCATGTATAGGCCAGGTCAGAACTGGCCCTCAACAATATCCTTTCACCATTTATCAATTGGTGAATGACTTATATTTGAAATATGAGAAATTTGCCACAGTTCTCTATATATTATAGAAAGAGACCTTTATCAGAGATACTTACTATAAAGGTTGTTTCCCAGCTTTCTGCTTTCCTTCTAATCTTGCTTTCATTGGTTTTGTTTGTACAAATGCTTTTCAATTTAATATGATGGGAATTACTTATTCTACATTTCATAATGCTCATTATCTCATATAGTCTTGAATTCTTCCCCTCCCCATAGATCTGACAGCTAGACTATGTTTTGATTTTCTAATTTGATTGCTTATTCACCTCGGCATATTGAGGGGTAGGGAAAAATCTTCAAATTTCCATTCCCATTACAGGAAAAAATGGATATTCAATGAGGTAGAGGATTTTCAAGCATTCTTGCTGAAAAGAAAGAAAATTTGACCTTCAAATACAAGAATCAAGAGAAGCATGAAAAGGGAAACAGGAAATAAAAATGATAAGGGACTTATCAAAGTTGAAATGTTTACATCCCTACGTGGAAAGATGATGTTTGTAACTCATGAGACTTTTCTCAATATTATGGTAGTTTGAGGGAATACATACATAAATATACACATGTATATGTGTGCATATAAGTATGTATATATGTATGTACACACATACATAGACATACATATAAATATACATAAACACATATACATATATTGAACTTCAATTTCTTCTAATTTTTTATGCTGCTCCCTCACATTTGCATTATACCCATACTGTCTGTATTTCTATTTTCCTTGTGTCTGTACTGTTAATGATACAATTTTTAAAAGTAAAAAAACATCATATTCCTGTGTAGTGTTGTAAACAGTTTAGCTCTATGGCATCTCTTAAATTTTAAATTTCCTTCTCCCTCTTTACCTGTTTAGGCCCCTCTTGGATCTTGATACATAAGGTAAAATTTTTGGTTTAATTCTGGTCTGCTCTGTATGAAGGCTTGAAATCCTTCTATTTCATCCAATGACTATTTTTCCCCTTGATGTAGTATCCTTAATTTTGCCAAGTAAGTGATTCTTGGTTGTAGTACTAGTCCCTTTGCCCTATGGAATATCATATTCCATGACTTTCAGTCCTTTGATGTTGCAACTTCTAAGTCCTGTGTAATCCTCATTGTGAATCCCTGTAATGTTAAGCAAAGGAATAATTACCTCCTTATTTCAGTTATTCAGGTGTCTTTGAGTTTCTGCCTGTGATTATATAAAATCTTTGTTAGAAACATAACCTGTGAAGCCGACATTGGAAGGAACTTGCCAAAAGATCATATAAAAGCAGAAGCACAAGCTGGGTCCAAGCAGAACTGAGAGGGAGAACACTTGTGGTGGCTGACACTCTGTTTGTTCTCTTTGTGTTGATTTGTGTTATTTTGTCAGACAGAAACACCCTCTGCTGTTGTAGGATTTGCTCTCAAACACTACTTTATGGTTGTTTGGAGGTGAATATGAGAGAACTACAGTGATTTACTGTGAAATTTGCAATCTTGGCTCTCTGGGTTTTAGATTTCTAGCAATCTAATCTTGTTGCTTTCTCAAAGTTTACTACTCCACTGAATTAAAAATAAAACTTTTACATCTTTGTGGCTATGTATTGTATTTATAATATAGTACACACACATGCACATACCCACATACATTTATATATAAATATACATATACATGTGTATACATATATACATGTGTGTATACAATCCTTATGTTATCTTGAATGAGAAAAGTACTAGTTACAAACAAGTGGATGGCAAACCTAAACACTCATTTATCTAATTGCATTGGATATGAAGTTGAACACAAATATAGATTAAAAATATTAAGATCTTTCATATTTGTATTCCATTATAGTAGTTCAAATGTTTTTGTGTTCATCTCTTATTTAATAGATTTAGCACTGCATTGAAAAAACTTCCGTTCTTCATCTGTACTGATTATAGAAATTCCTAATGAATGGAAAAAGTAGGAAAATGATTATGATGGTATCAAGACTGATCCCTCAAGGCCATAGTAAGCCACAACAGTGCAATAACACACCCTAAGCTCTATTTGCTTCCAGGCAAGAGTCACAATTAACAAGCTGTCATACAACACATTTGCATATTATTCACAGGTTATCATAGCCAGGCTCAGAATTAACCAGGTGGAAAAATCTCTTTCAGAAACAACAGAGCACAATGAAAAACTGAGTTATGATCTTACATTTCCCTTTGCAAGCTTTTCCCATCAAATTCTCCCAGACATAGACATCCATCTGTAGGAGTTTTCAAACCACTGTCCTTTTGGGCAGCATGTGGCATTCCCCTCGAATGGTGGACTATTTATTGGCTTCATGACAATTAAGACAGTTATAACTGAAATTAAAAGTTAGGTCAATGTCAAATTATTTTCCCATGAGATTTAATTTCATATAGCCAGATTTCGCTAATCACAGTTTAGGGTTAATTATTTTTTATAGTAACTATGTTGTTATTTTTCTCAAGTGGCAGTAACAGTGAACATATCTTATTTAGTTTTCATTTATAAATTATGAATAACCTACATTCTGGAGTATCACACATATAATAAATACATAATAGTCAACTCATATACTCAGGAAATCCTGAGTAAGTGACCAATATGTACTGCCTATTATCTCCTATGGCAAAAATATGAAACCATTGAATGTAAGGTCTATTGCTACTATGTTGCTTAGATGATGTAATTTCACTATGTACTATTTATTAACATATGCCATTTAATAAATTTCATAAGTTATGGTAAAATAAGCTCAGATGAAACTCAACCTTTACTATAAACAAAGTCTCAGTACCATTATTTTGGCTGAGTGGATTTTCTCAAATATTATTACCTTAAAATTTTAGAAAAAAACAATCAGCAGAGTTTACAAATTTTATGACTTTATCAAGTAGCAAGTTTCAATGAAACTTAGAGAAAAGAATAAACAAAAAGGTCTGTACTATTTTTCTCCCAATAGTAAGTTATACTTATCCACTTCAAAGCAAATATATGCCATTACATACTTATCAGTTTTCAATCTTTTACTACATACTTTTAACAGCTCAATTCATAATCTTAAAGATTCTTTTTTTTTTGGTCTTTATTAATTTGTTTACATTTAGTTTGCAAGATTCATTACCACAATTCCTTGAGTTTAAATTTCTCTACCTCTTCCCCTCCCCCCCCCATGGTGGCATACCGTAAATACTTTCATGTTAGGCATTAGTCAGGTTATAAAAAAGGATTGTAACAGATGGAATGGAGAATGGGAAAGAGGAAACAAAACCAAACAAGAAAGCGAAAAAGGGAAGATAGTTTGCTTCAATCTGGGTTAAATCTCAGTCCTTTCTCTGTATGTAAACATCTCTCTACATCATGAATCTTTTGGGATTGACTTATGACTCTGGATTGCTGAGAAGAGTCCAGTTTATCAAAGTTGGTCATCATACATACGTTGTGTCTGTAATTGTGTACAAATTCCTCCAGGCTCTACTCTTCTCACTCAGCATCAGTTAGTATAAGCCTCTCCAGGTAAATATGAAGTCCACCTGCTCCTCGTTTCTTTTTGCACAATAGTATTCCATAACATGCTTATACCACAACTTGTTCAGCCATTCCCCAATTGATGGGCACCACCTAAATTTCCAATTCTTTGCCACCACAAAAAGAGCTGCTATAAATATTTTTGTACAAATGGGTCTTTTTCCCACCTCTATGATCTCTTTGCGACAAAACCCCAGATGAGGTATTGCAGGGTCAAAGGGAATGAAATTATTTATAGCCCTTTGGGCATAATTCCAGATTGCTTTCCACAAAGGTTGGATCAGTTCACAATTCCACCAGCAATGCATTAGTGTTCCAATTTGTCCACATCCTCTCCACCATTTGTCATTCTCCTGTTTTGTCATCTTAGCCAATCTGACTGGTGAGATGTGGTACCTCAGAGTTGTTTTGATTTGCATTTCTGTGATCAAAAGTGATTTAGAGCATTTTTTCATATGCTTGTAAATATCTTTAATTTCTTCCTCTTTAAATTGCCTGTTCATATCCTTTGACCATTTATCAATTGGGGAATGACTTGTATTCTTATAGATTTGACTCAATTCTCTGTATATTTTAGAAATGAGTCTTTTATGGGGTGGCCAGGTAGCACAGCGAGTAAGAGCACTGGCTCCAGTGTGAAGAAGACCTGGAGATCAAATCCCGGGCTCAGACACTTAGCACCAACCCAGAAACACCTGGTCATGTAACCTTGAGCAAGTTACTTAAACCCAATTGCTTAGGGGCGGCCAGGTGGCTCAGCAAGTAAGAGCACTGGCTCCAGTGTCGGGATGACCTGGATCAAATCTGGGCTCAGATACTCAGCACCACACCCAGAAATAACTGGCCGTGTAACCTTGAGCAAGTTACTTAACCCCAATTGCTTAAAAAAAAAAAGAAATGAGTCCTTTATCAGTGACATAGGTTGCAAAAATCCTTTTCCAATTTTCCACTTCCCTCTTAATCCTGGTTACAGTGGTTTTGTTTATACAGAAGCTTTTCAATTTAATGTAATCAAAGTTATTCATATTGCATTTTATAATTCCCTGTAATTCTTATTTGGTCATAAAGTCTTCCCCTCTCCACAAATCTGGCAGGTAAACTATTCCTTGATTTCCCAGACTTCTTAGAGTATGCTTTCCCAAATTGCTTAGAGTATCATCATTTATACTGAGATCATGCACCCATTTAGACTTGATTTTGGTATATGGTGTTAGATAATGATCTATAACCAGTTTCTGCCATACTATATTCCAGTTTTCCCAGCAGTTTTTGTCAAATAGTGAGTTTTTATCCCAAAACTGGGGTCTTTGGGTTTATCAAACAGTAAATTACTATAGTCATTGACTGCTGAGTTTCATGTACACAATCTATTCCATTGATCCAGTACTCTATTCCTCAGACAGTGCCAAGTAGTTTTGAGGACTGCTGCTTTATAGTACAGATTTAAATCTGGTATAGCTAGTCCACCATCCCTAGCATTTCTTTTCATTAATTCCCTTGATATTCTGGACCTTTTGTTCTTCCAAATGAATTTTGTAACTAGTTTTTCTAGCTCTATAAGGTAGTTTTTTTGTAAACTGATTGGTATGGCCCTAAATATATAATTTAATTTAAAATTATCATTTTTATTATGTTAATTCGACCTAGCCACAAGCAATTGATGTCTTTCCAATTAGTTAGATCTAACTTTATTTGCATGAAAAGTGTTTTGTAGTTGTATATATATATAGTTCTTAGGTTTGTTTTGGAAGGCAGATGCCCAAATATTTTATAATGTCTACAGTAACTTTAAATGGGTTTTCTCTTTCTATCTCTTGATATTGAATTTCATTAGAAATATACAGGAATGCCAAGGATTTATGTGGGTTTATTTTATATCCTGCAACTTTGCAAAATTTATTTATTGTCTCAAGTAGTTTTTACTTTATTCTCTAGAATTCTCCAAGTATATCATCATATCATCTACAAAGAGTGATAGCTTGGTCTCTTCTTTGACTAATTTTATTCCTTTGATTTCTTTTTCTTCTCTAATTGCTACTGCTAACATTTCTAGTACCATATTGATAAAGAGGGGTGATAGTGGACATCCTTTTTTCACCCCTGATCTTATGGGAAATGCTTCTAGCTTCTCCTCATTACATATAATACTTGTTGATGGCTTTAAATGATGCTACCTATTATTTTAAGAAAGGCTCCAGTTATTCCTATTCTTTCTAGTGTTTTTTAATAGGAATGTATGTTGTATTTTGTCAAAAGTCTTTTCTGCATCTATTGACATAATTTTTGGATTTTGCTAGTTTTATTGTTGATATGATCAATTATACTGATGGTTTTCCTTATATTGAAACATCCTTGCATTTTTGGAATAAATCTTACCTTATCAAAGTGTATTATTCTTGAGATAAGTTGCTGTAGTCTTTTTGCTAATATTTTATTTAAAATTTTTGCATCTATATTCATAAGGGAGATTGGTGTATAATTTCTTTCTCTGTCTTATCTCTTCCTGATTTAGGTATCAGTAAGTACCATATTTGTGTCATAAAAAAATGGTAGGACTCCTTCTTCACTAATTCTCCCAAATAGTTTGTAGAGTATTGGAATCGATTTTTCTTTAAATGTTTGATAGATTTCACTAGTAAAACCTTCAGGACCTAGACATGTTTTGCTAGGGAGTTCACTGATGACTTTTTTATTTCTTTTTCTGAGATGGGGTTATTTAAGTAATTTACTTCCTCTTCAGTTAATTTTGGCAACCTATATTTTTGTAAATATTCATCCATTTCACTAAGATTTTCAAATTTAGGTGCACACAACTGGGCAAAATAATACCCAATTATGGTTTTAATTTCCTTTTCATTGGTGGTAGGTTCAACCTTTTCATTTTTGATACTCATAATTTGGTTTTCTTCTTTCTTTTTTATAATATTGACTAATACAGTTATTGACTAAGTGTCTATCAATTTTATTGTTTTTTTTTCATAAAACCAGCTCTTAGTTTTATTTATTAATTCAATAGTTTTCTTAATGTCAATCTCTCCTTTGCTTTTCAGTATTTCTAATTTAGTATTTAGTTCAGGACTTTCAAATTTTTTCTAGCTTTTTCAATTGCATGCTGAATTCATTTACCTCTCTTTTTTCCAATTTATTCATGTATTCACTCAGCGATATAAAACTTCCCCTAAGGATTGCCTTTGCTGCATCTCACAAATTTTACTATGTTGCCTCATTATTGTCATTCTCTTGAATGAAGTTACTGGTTGTTTCTATGATTTCTTTTTTGACCCACTCATTCTTTAGGATTAAATTGTTTAGTTTTCAATTAGTTTTTAGTCTGTCTTTCCATGGTCCTTTATTGCATATGATTTTTATTGCATCATGATCTGAGAATGATGCATTTTTATTTTTGCCTTTCTGCACTGAATTGTGAGGTTTTTATGTCCTAGTACATGGTCAATTTTTGTGTATGTGCCATGTACCACTGAGAAGGTATATTCCTTTTTATTCCCATTCAGGTTTCTCCAGAGATCTATCATACCTACTCTCTCTAAAATTCTATTTATCTCTTTAACTTCTTTCTTGTTTATTTTGATGTTGGATTTATCGTGCTCAGAGAGGGGGAGATTAAAGTCTCCTTTAAGTATAGTTTTGCTATCTGTTTCTTCCTCTAATTCCCTTACCTTCTCCTCTAGCAATATGGATGCTATACCACTTGGGGCATATATGTTAAGTAATGATTTTGCTTCATTCTTGATGGTGCCTTTTAGCAGGATACATTTTCCTTCCTTATCTCTTTTAATTAGATCAATTTTTGATTTTGCTTTATCTGAGATAAGGATTGCTGCCCCTGCTTTTTTTTTTTATTTTAGCTGAGGCATGATATATTTTACTCCAGCCTTTTACCTTTACCCTGTGTATCCCTCTGTTTCAGATGTGTTTCTTGTAAACAGCATATTGTAGGATTATGATTTCTAATCCATTCTGCTATCCGCCTCTGTTTTATGGGAGAGTTCATTCCATTCACATTTACAGTTATGACTATTATCTGTTTCTTTCCCTCCATCCTATTCTCTCCCCTGTTAATGCTTATATTTTTTTCTCCCCTTCTCCCTTCCCTTCCTTAATAGTTTTCCTTTTGACCACCACCTCCCTCAGTATTCCCTTATCAGCCCTCCTCCCTTTTCCTCCCCTTCCCCCTTACTTCTTCCCTCCCCACTAACACTCCCCCCATTTCATAGACCTTTCCCCCTCCTACTGACTGTAGGATATTTTTATACTTAATGAAGTATGTTATTTCTTCTTTGAACCAAGACTGACAGGAAAAAATCTCATGCGAAGCTCCTCTCCCTCCCCTCTTTCCCTATAATATGATATGTTTTGTGTCCCTTCTCCATAGAGTCCTATTCTTAGATGGTTGTTATTCCCTCCTTGCACCAGACCCAATGAGGGAAAAACTCATATAATACTCATCTCCCTCCCTTCTTTTCCTCTGCTATATTGTTTTCATGCCTCTTTGAGTGGCAAAATTTACCCTTTTCCACTTCATTCATTCCTCTTCTTCCATTGCAGTTGTATTGTACCCCTTAATAAGATCGTTATTTTGTGTAATTTATACTCATAACCTCTACTTGTCTATAAAGAGTTATCTCTTATTAAATAACAGGGTGTGTGTGTGTGTGTGTGTGTGTGTGTACGTGTTTTCCTTGTTTACCTTTCCATGTCACTCTTGCATCTCTTAATTAGAGGTTGAATTTTCCATTAAGCTCTGGCTTTTTCATCAGGAAGGTCTGCAATTCTGTTTTATTGCTGAATGACCATGTCTTTGCCTGGAAGAATATTCTCAGTCTCACTGGGTAGGTGATCCTTCATTGTAACCCAAGCTCTTTTGCCTTGCGGAAAATTGAATTCCTCTGCCTATGATCTTTCAGTGTAGAGGCTACCAAATCCTCTGCAATCCTCACTGTGGTTCCTCGATATTTGAATTTTTTTCTTTCTGGTCACTTGAAGTATTTTATCTTTTACCTGGTAGTTCTTGAGTTTTCCCAAAACATTTCAAGGCCTTTTCAAATTGGGATCTCTTTGAGCAGGTGTCCACTGGATTCTCTTGATTTCTATTTTACCCTCAGGTTCTAGTATCTCAGGGCAGTTTTCCTTAATGAGCTCTTGGAGAAAGTTGTCCAGGCTCATTTTTTCATTATGATTTTCTGGTAGGCTTATGATTCTCAGGTTGTCTCTCCTGGATCTGTTTTCCAGGTCAGTTATTGTTCCATTGAGATATTCTATCTCTTTTTCTAATTTTTCATTCTTGCTTTGTTTAACTAATTCTTGGTTCCTCATAGAGTTATTTGTTTTAATTTGGTTGATTCTGGTTTTTACCAAATCATTTTCCTTGGTTAGTTTTTGGAGCTCCTTTTCCATATCATACACTTTTCTTTTTAAGGAGCTGTTTTCTTCTAGAAATTATTATTCATTTTGTCTTCTATCTCTCTCATTCTGTTTTCACAGTTCCTTTTGAGCTCATCTAGGAGAGCTTTCTGTGCTTGGGACCCATTCTGTGTTGATGTTTTAGCTGTGGGTATGGAGTCCACATTGTCTCCCTCTGAGTTTGGTTCCTCCCTCTGAAGATAGTAGGACCACAGAGTCTTTGTAGTCTGCTTTCTACCCATTTTGAGGCAGGGCCCTAGCCACACCCTTTCTCTAGGCTTCCCAAGCCCTTACTGTTGAGGGTTTTTTCCCTGGGGCAATAGCTACTATGTTTTCTGGGTCAGAGGGAGGGGTTGCAGCAGGCTGGGTTCACTCTGCCATCCTGGACCTTGGAGATCCCTGATAGGGGCTTTTTTTTAAATTTCTGGGCTATGGAGTGGTAGTCCCAGGAGTACTTGCTGTCCTGGACAGGGGACATGCATTTGGTTCTTACCTTGCTTTTTCCAGTCCCAGTCCTTTGGTGAAAGGCCTGGTAGTGGCCCTTGTGGTTGGTAGGATGACTTTGACTTGCCCCCTTCATTGGTCAGGCTTCCTCCCAGCCTACCCTGTGCCATGGCTTCCTGACCTGCCTTGATTAAAATTTTCTCATAGTATTTCTAATACAATGCTATCCTAAATTTCATGATACAGGGGGAAAATTAGAAACACTACATGAGCATATACAATATCATGTATTTAAACATGAAATAAGAATTATTACCAGTCATCTGATGTCAATTCAGTTGAATGCATTTCCAAATTATCCTAGAAAATCATTCATTTATCACTTTTGGCATTGCATACCGACGTCATTCAAAATTATTATGGAGTACTTCAATTATAGAGTGCTTAAATTAACTGATTTAAGTCATAGAGTACTCAAGTTAACTAACATTTATATAATGTTTTTCATGTGCTGTAAACTAATTATTATGGTACTTGATCTTCAGGACAACCACAGGAAGTGAGGGTTGCTGTTATCCCTTTTATGGTAGGAAACTACTGCAAGGAGAGGTGAAGTAATTTGCTATAGGTCATATAGTTAATAAATTTCTGACAACAGATTTGAACTCAGATTTTCCTGATCAATGTATTTCCCCAGCATATTGTCTTAATGCTAAATAGAAAATGTATTTTGCATTAATTCTTGATGTACCATAATTATCTAGAGGGAAAACACCTCAAACTATAAATGAGACCACATTATGTTTTAGTTTCAGGACAAATTTCAACCAATTTAAACATGGATTTATAATGACAGATAGTAACATATAAATTTTCCATTTTCCCAACATCTATTAGCCTCCACTCTGTTGCTTTCAGTTAGTTTGCTTCCAAAGGTCTGTGGTGGCATTCTCACTTCACTATAATTCTTTTTGATTCTTTTAAAATCACCCAATGAGCTAAATCAATTGCTTTGTGTTCCAATTATCTTTCCCAGATACTTTAAGAGGGTGGATAAAGTGTATGCCTTACCTTTACCGAGGGTGTCTACCATCCTTACACCTAAAAGCCTTTAGGGGGACAAAGGTGGGGGAGAGGTTCCATGTGACAGTCAACATTCCATTCCTGCAGCTACAAATATTCCATTCCTGTAGCTATCAGTCCCTAGAAAGACCTTTATTCATGAAATTTATGCTGCCCAAAACCCACATGGCATCTAAAAGCAATTATTCTTCACTGTGTTCCAAATATTTTGCACCTCAATGATCCAATGATTTCTGAGAGATATAGCCCATAGACTCTCCTCCTTTCAGATATGACAAACAACACTAATATAATGCTAAAGAATAATTCATTTATCTTGAAAAGATAATACAATTTTGGGTTGCTTGGCTGGCAATGAATATGAAAGGTGGGGGCACAGAAAAGAGTAAATGATAATATAAGCTGAGCAATTAATGTTAAATTTATAATCAGCTGACAGTTTGTTTACTTCTAGTCAATGGCCTAACTGGTAGTATTTTTGTTTCTTTCTTCAAATTAATTTGTGCTATCTCTTTTCTTAAATGATTAACTTGTCACATAAACATATCTTGGAAAGACTCAGTCATATACATAACTATATCCTTAATTCAGCAATAGCAACAACAAATTTAATTGAAGTTTGTCTATCATGGAGAAAATTTTAAATCCCAATTTTTTAAAAAACTCCCCACTCTCATATTAACATTATGGTTGGGAATAGGGAAATTGAACTATCTATAAGAATACTTCACATTTATAAAGGACTTGAAAGTTTATATAGTACTTTCTTTCCTTATAAACAAATCTCAAACCTTAGACATTTAATAGTTATACGGGAATAACATCCCCTAGTTCACAGAGCTGTTTTGAGGATCAAATGAGATAATTTCTGTAAAGGAATTAACACAGTGCCAGGTACATAGTAAGTGCTATACTTAATCCTATTTATTCCCCTCCTCCTTCAGTCTCAAAATGTCATTTCCCCATTTTAGAAATAGAATGTAGTGCAGTAGAAAGAGTGCTAGATTTTTAAATCATAGTAATGTGGGATTACATATCTAGAGTTGGGAGAGACTTTAAGACATCTAGTCCAAATTCTTTATAAATGAAAAACTGAGGCCTAGGGTGGTTAATTACCTTGCTCAATGTAATAGAGCTCATAAGCAGAAGAGGGATGATTTGAATACAAGTCCTCTGATTTAAAATCCAACACATTTTCTACATTACCTCTCAGGACCTAGGTTGGATTCATGTTTTTGCCCCACACTAATTGTCTGATTGTAAGCATCTGACTTACTCTAACTTCGTGGACCTCATTTCCCTAATCTATAAAATGAGAAGTTTGAACTAAATTACTTTGTCACTTCCATATCAAATGATATAATATTTGAAAAAACCTTACCATTTAACAATTTAACAATATGCTAGGCACATAGTAGGCATGTTTGTCTGTACAGAATTTTATAGTTCTGCTCTAAGACTCAAAATGAAGGGCATATTTCTTTCTATTATGCCATACTGCTATCTTTTGAACTGCATTATTTTAATGGAAGTTAAAAAAAAAGAATTCACACAGGTAAATGAGTTTTGGAAAGACAGAGTCAGGCAATATGCATATATTAAATATCTTTTGAAGAACAAAAACAATCAAGGCATTATATAATCGGCGGGGAATAAAACCTCATTTCTTTAAGGAATTTGAGTAAAAACATTATTAAGTCATCACTGAGTTGTTGGTTTGTTTTTATTTTTTCTTTCAGGAATGGAAATAAAAAAGTTCGATGCCTGAGGATTTAAGTAAACCCTTAACAACTCTTATGAAAAGAATTTTCTCCAGGATTTTCAGACTCAGACATGCTTGCCACACAGATATTCGTAGCTTTAGGATTCTCAATTTGTTTTCCATTAAATCATGTGTCATATATGAAATTGCCTTTATGACCTTTAAAAAGATGCACCCACTTGACCCTGCTAGCTCATTCCATCTAGAGTGTAATTGCATTTCTAGTTCTACCTAAGGTCAGATATTGCATTTATCCTGTTAACTCTAGCTTTTAAGTGGAAACTTACAGGGAGCATCCCAACTTTACTAGAACTTCAGAAGGCATCGTTCATCAGATGCATGACTTGTCTTGACCTTTGTATTCTTGCCTGTCTAACTTTTAGTTATTAAGTGTGGCTGATTTAGGGAAAACCATGGCAACTAAATATAGTAAACAAGGGAAATAAAAATTGGAAAGGGGGTCACATTAGCATCAAATCACAGAGAAAAAGAAATCTCTTGCCTAGCTCTGATCATGAGCAAAGAATAGTTTTGCTATCTGTAAAATAGGGATAAAAATACTTGTACTACCCACTTCACATTCTTTCTGTAATAATTCTTTGAAAACTTTAAGGCACTACTTTAAGGCAAATAATAGCCCTATAAATAAAATATCAGAAATGGATAATACAGAATAAATACTAGCTTCTTCAAACTATTAATCAGTTTATATGATATGCATATATAAAATACATAAGGACTTCATTAGTAAATTAGATCTCTCTATCCATCTATTATATGTGCATTGCATTAGTTACTGATATTAATGGACATCTTAGACCAAAATCTTACCACATTTCTGTTATTGTATTGGATTTAAGAGACTTGACAATCTGTTCTTCCCATCTTGTATACTATTTATGCTTGACTGCGTGATTGCCTTATTTTCTAAAATATTTAGTGTAAGATGTCATTAAGTCCATAGTCTTTTGTTTCTGGAGGGATTTTTCAGAAGGATATGAAACTCTTATTTCTAATTTAAATCTTTTGGAAAACAAGAAATTTAAAGCACACATTATTTTACTCTATAGTTGCCCAATTTACTAAGTAATATATCATATATCAACTCCATTTTCTTAACTGCATAATCATTTATTATTTATCCATTTTTTCTTATTCTGCAAAATCAGGTTGAGAGAGAAGCTTAATAATTTAAATTAGTTTGTGGTTCTTGGAGAATTCCAACAATAATTCAATTGCTCTTCAACTATCAAAGAAAGATTAGGAGTTGAGTTTGTTAGGGGACAAGGAGCAGAGGTGGTAATCATGATCTCCGACAAAATAGATTTAATCAAAAGATAAAAATAGGGTAATGAAACTATGCATCATCCATATTTATCGATGTTGTTTGTATTATTTAAAACAATTAGACAGTATAAGATGGGAATATTGTTGTGGAGTAGGAAATGATGAGTATGTGGACTTGGAAAAACATGGAAAGACTAGAATTTATGAAAGAAGAGGTTATCCAAACTCAGAGAAACAGAATAAATAAGTATAATATGGTTTGTGTACAGGTACATGAATATATATGTCTATATATGACTGTGATAACTGATATCTAAGTATATGCATATGTAAGTGTGTATATGTATGGGTGTTTAATGTATATATGTGTATCTTTGTGTGTATATGTTTATATACGAATGTATGTATGCATAGATATATATAATGTGCTTTTGTGTATATATATATATATATATATACATACAAACATGCACACAGATATACTCATATATGCACATGCACGTGTGTGTCTGTGTGTGTGTGTGTATCCATGCTTAATTGGAGCTTTTGGGGGTGAGGGAGAGGAAAGTAAAAAAAAAAGAACAAAGTAAAAACTGTATAGCAAAGAACAAAAGAAAACTTAGAACAAACAAAAGAATAGATGGAAATCTCTCAACATGATGCATAGCATTTATTGCATAGGTTTTCTTGAAATGGAAATTAATTATTGTATATTTTAACTGCTTTCTCACTTTCTGCTGTGGACCTAGCAATATATTTTTATTTTATTTTATATTATTTTAATTTTAGTAGTTGTTTCTTTTTTCTTTCTTATTTTTTATTTAAGTTAAATTATTTTTTTAAAAAGAGAGTTCCTGGGGTGGCTAAGTAGCACAGTGAATAGAGCACCAGCCCTGGAGTCAGGAAGACCTGAGTTCAAATCCAGATTCAGACACTTAACACTTACTAGCCCTGTAACCTTAGGCAAGTCACCTAACCTAACTGCCCTGCCTTTCCCCCTCCAAAAAAAAAAAAAAAGAGAGAGTCCCTTTCCTTAGGTCATTCTGCTAGACAGTAACATCTTTTACAATCTGTTGAATCCCTGCCAATAGGTAGATGGGACATGAGTCATCACATGTGTCCAAATCACTATCTCCATACTGACAATATCCAAGGAATGGTTTTTTTTTAATAGAAAAAAGTAAAAAGAAAGAAAGAAAATAAATACTGTATCCCAATATTCTTATTTGGTAGCCAAGTAAGACTGGGGTTGTTCTGCTTTAGCATTGTTCTTGGCCTCATTCTTATCCATATATCCTCACAGTCAATTTCACATTTAACAAGTGTCACAAAAGTTACCTTCTTTTTGAAGAGTGTCTATAATAAAGTGGTGTCATTTTATGTAATCAAGTTCTTTCACTATGTGCCTGATTAGAATGCATTGGATTTCAACCAATCCTCAAATGCTAACAATTATACATATTTGCTCAAAAATTGCTCCCCTGTACCTTGTTCAGCCATTCTGCTTCAGACATTTCTGTGTTTGCCATATCCTTTTTGCCTATAGTCATATCATTATTTTTAATATATAGAAATTAAACACAAAATAAGGAGGAAAAAAGAACATATTACAAAGAAGGAAAGGTGGCTATTATATCCTTCTCCAAGCTGGGAATTTTTTTTCACTGTGTATATTCCATCTTCAGATCTATACTTTTTAATAATTAAATACTTTCAATATTCATCATTAATTTGAATAACATTAATTTGTCAATAATTTCAGAAATTAACTTAATCAAATTTGTTTGATTTTTGACAGACCCAAGGTTCTCAATGGCATTTTTCAGAATTGTTTATTTTTGATATTAACTTACCTGAATCTTCAAATAATTGCTTATCAATATCATAACAATGGGAACAGTTCTTGTCTTTGTTTTTAATCTTAATCATTGGTTAGGAGACTGTGGGAAGAAAAGCCATTTAAAAGTTATGGGCATTTTTATAGTTGCTCTAAAAACTTTTCTTATGACCACATGGAACTCTAAACAGTCCATTATATCCTATGAGAAGAAGAAGATGAAGCTGCGTATCTTTTTTTAAAAATATTTTCTTCACAATCTAATCCTTTGAAGAACTTCCTTATAATGCCAAAATTGGGGGGAAAGCATAGCCCTTCTTTATAATCAGAGAATCTAGAGCTAGAAGAAGCCTTAGAAGTCTCCTAATCTGCTTTAAAAATGAGCAAATGGAATTACATAGTAATGATGATTTGCTTAGGGTCATGCAGGTTTTAAAGAGTAAAGTGAGAAGTTAAATTATTTCCATTTTATGCCAACCTAGGACCAGGGAGCAAGTCTGTAAACTGGCATGAGTAATGAGTCATGATGGCAATGAGTCCTAAATCACTCAATATTCATTAAGTACTTAATGAATGATTGAATGAATAGATGAGATAAACAAATGAAGAGATAAATAAATAAAATGGATAAATCAGTGCATTTGCTTTTCTCCATTTTCAATTTTTTAGGCCTAAATGTCTAGAGCTTGGTAGCTATTTTATCCCAAACAGTAAGAAGTCAATTTAATTTGCATTATGAGATGAGCCAGCCACTAACTCAGTAATACCTACTAGCTTGGGCATGCAGAGGAAGTTTAATTTTTTCCCTTGTGTTTGTGCTGACACCTTTCCCACTTACTCATACACCTGACACATTATAATCTTGTCAATGTAGAATTACACAACTTCCCCATTTCATCCCCCCTTTTCTACTCTCCTCAATACAGAGCCAATATAATAGAAATGAAGTTACTATCTCCTGGGGTAATCTCCTTCCCCAGGTTTATCAATTCACTGAGGAATCAAGGCACCAAGAAATTTCATTGTAAAGAAAGCATTCTTTAGTGATGAGTCCTGAAGATTCTTTTCACAGTAAAAATCATTAGCAAGGATAATTAACTAAGACTGTAGTGATGAATAGCACTGCAATAGAGAACAGTGTAATAAAGAACAGAAAATACTAATTATAGAAAGAGACCCTAGAAGCTACTGAAAAAAAATTAATTTAACATTGCTGCATAGACTCTACACAGCTGAATAGGTTTGCAATAAAAAAAAAATAAGGCCTTGTCATAAACAGTGCTTTTGGGGCTATTCGAGGTACAAGGAAATGTGTCTATGTGAATAAAGTGATGTGTGATCTATTGATAACAGCATCTAGTGAATATTGTTTTAAAAATTAAGCCGACCTAAAGGTTTCAGATAGTAATTCCCATGATGGCACAGATCTCTCTTGTTTTTCCTAATTACCTTTGTGGATATTACAGTGAGGATTCCTTTCATGTATGGAATAGACCAGATAACTTCTGTGGTCCTGTCTAACTCAAATGCTTTGATGTTCTGAATACATACATAATGCAGAGAATGTGAGAAGAAACTCAGATGATTTGATTATAAAGATAGCAAAGTTATTCATCCATAAATCTTCACTGTATAGAAATAAAATTTTGTTTTATATGTGTTTGCTGCAGTATTTGCTTATTGGACTTGTAAGATTGGTTTTCTCCCTGGCAATGAGACTGGATGGGAGAATGAAGATGAATCTTTATCTCTCATTTATTTTGTTCAAATCACATGAACAGCCTAGGCATATTACTAAAAAATAAACAAACAAACAAACAAAATCATAGGATTATAGCTCTAGAGTTGAAAGCACTGGGATGTAGGTAAATGTATAACATCAATTCTTTAGGAAAAACATACATCTGAACACATTTTTAAATTTAATCTCAATACATTTTATCCATCACTTTATTAAGTCTAGACAACCAACAAAACAACAAATCAAATCCCAAAGAATATGTATACTAACATATGAGATACAAATTCTAACACTTAAATTTTTACAGATTCTCAGGAGTTGTTACAGACTACCTCTAGTATTCTCTTGAGTGGAAGTGACTTCAGAAGCCATTTATTCAGACCCATACATTTTGCAGATGAAGAAATTGAACTTGAGGTGTGGATATGACTTGACTAAGGTCACATAGGTAGGTGAGAATCAAGATATTAAAAAAGCCCTGGTATAACCAAGCCAGTGTTTTTTTTTTCATCTGTAGTATGCCACTGCTCATTGGTTAAAATTTCTTAGAAGAGAATAAAATAAAAGGTATTTAAATAGAAAATAATCATAAAGAAGTTCACTAGAAGATACTTCTGGGAATTCTTTATTCTTGACTTTTGAAAAGAAAAAAAATGTATTCAAAATTGGCTAAATTAAAAGATCGAGATTGAGGTAAAAACTGCTACAATCTCCTAGCAACATCATAACCACTACTGACAATTTACCAAGCACTTAAAGAACTGGCCCCCAAAATATGACTGAGATTGTATGGCTATGTGGTGCAGTGAATAGAGCACCATCCCTGGATTCAGAAGGACCTGAGTTAAAATGTGACCTCTGACACTTAACACTTAACTAGCTGTGTTACCTGGGGCAAGTCACTTAACCTCAATTGCCCTGCCTTCCCCCCTCCAAAAAGTAAAAAAAAAAATATGATGGAGACTCCTAAAAGCAACTTTTCCTCCAAGCACATTCTACTATGTGTAATCTTTCTTTTGAAAAAAAAATGATATAAGTGAGAAACCAAAAATTCACATACTTAAATATGATAGCTAATCTTGAGTTATTTATAAACAACTTCTCATCATAATTATTACCCTCATAATTCACTGTAAAACAAAAGTGATACAAATAAGTATACTTATTGATAGCACACCTCTGATTTGCTTATGACAGAATTCGAAGAGATAGAAATCCAACTGGATAATGAATTCCAGATCCAAGAAGATAGGAATGAACTGGAACATTGGATTGAACATAGTGAGATTAATTTCATAGATAAATTTAATGGATAATTTTAAAGAGTTATACAAGGGCTCAAAAATTAACTTTAGTTTAAAAAGATAAAAAGGCTCAATAAGAAGTAATTTGTCTTGATATAAGGAAAATCTTCTGTACAATTAGAGTTATTCAGAAGTGAAATGCACAGTTTGGGAAACTGATAAGTCCTCTTCATGTCAGTGTTTAAATGGTGGTTAGATGAGCACTTTGCAGGCTTCTTATAGCAAGAATTCCTTTTGGGGGTATGGTTTCAACTATGTCTATGGATATATGGCTGAGATTCTTGCCAACTCTAAAGTTCTGTGATTTTATCTATGTGGGTTCAACATTAAGGAGTCAATCTCCAATACACAATGACTCAAATACCATGCCAAACAGACTGAATTGTTTATGTATTGAATAAATACAATATCACTATTGATATAAGTTATCCAGAAGACCTTCTTTCTCATGGAGAAAGAACTCTAGCCAAAGCATCCATAGTATGCATCTGATATTAGTAAGTAGTTGAAAACCACAAATTAGCACACTTTAATTTTGATCGTGAGATAATTCAAAGCCTAAGAACAAATTGTTGCCAAATACTGATCATGTGCCTTGATATATTTATCTACCTTTTGACCATAATGCATCAATAATACTCAACAGCTCAAAATGGATCCATTGATGGTAGGGTATATTTAGAGAAGAAAGCTTCCTATTTTCACCATCCTTATTTGGAAACCATTGTCTTTGTACCACTAGACTGGCAGGCTCTTGTTCTCCATACCTTAACATTTAACCCTAGTGTCCTTGTTGTCTCCCAAGGGATGTTCACATCAGGGTATTTCTTCTGGGTCAGCCTTCCTCAGTTACCATCTAGTTAGGTTCTAGCAAGTCTTTCTAAGGAAAAAACAAAGGCAGTCCCCTTTTCTGACACCTTCAACTGAATTGTTTCTTATTCTCCAGCGCTACCACAGACAGTTCCCCATGTTAAAGAATTCTCTTGTATGTGTGTGTTCACTATCTATAACCATTTAGTAGTAGAAAAAATGTCATTTGCTTGAGTTGTATATGCAGTAATCTTTATAGTTAGTTTCTCTCCTCCCTCCTCCCTATAAAAAGAAGACCTGTCTCTTCTACATTTCCAAAACATTCTTATTTTTCTTAATTTAATTTTAGTATACATTTTACTTCATAACCAATGGATACAAAGTGGTACTACAATTTTTTCTTTCTTGACTTATACTTGACTCATAGTCTCATCATTTTGAATCTTTATCCTTTTTTGTTTTCATTGAGTTTAATTTTTTAATTCTAGGTTTCAGAGCTTTTATTCAATTCATGATTGTTCATTGTACTTCTCTTGTATAACCTTTCTCTACACTGGGGAGTAAATCTCTCAACTGATAGTTTTCCAGTGAAAATGGACTGTGCTATATAAAGGAAAGCAATAGGCAAAGTCTGATTCAAAATACCTGAAAAAAATCTAGAGTACCCAAGTCAAATTTTATTATTAACATTACTTTCATAATTTATTCAGGGCCACTACCCTTGCTTTTATTTTTCAGTACTCTTAGGATTGTGGATGATGGTGGGTTTTTGTTTTTTGTTTTTGGTAGATTGGTAACCTTGCATCCTTTCTTTCATTTTCTCCTTTAGATGATTATGGAAGCAGGGAACTCTTGAAAATTCTGGGGGTAAGTCACAAAGTAAGCCAATTCTCCATGTATTCTCCCAGTCTTTCTCATAGAAATATCTCCTGCCTGTAAATAAATAGGTCAGTTCAAATTCTATTTTCCATAAGTGTCTGGTAAAAGTATTTCTATTTCCTTCAATGAAAAGCTGATGATCCCAATAGTTATCCCTCTATAATCTATACAACCAGTGTTTTACCTTCTTAGGAATATTACTGATTACCATATCAAAAGACTCTATTTTTTAATTAAATCCTTTGGTATTCTGATGTTTGAAGCACACAGAAGTAAAAACACAAACAGAAGTGAAAAGAAAGGCACTTCATTATACCATATATATCATGATAAGAATGATAGTATTTTATAAACTCCTTATATGATAAACTTAAAAAAATAATTCCACAAATGCAGCTTCCATGTTATAAATGTCATCTTTCTACAAGTCTTTACATAGTAGGATAGTATGAGGCCTTGTTTTGATAATGACTAAAAGAAATTAATATTTTGATTTTTTTTTCTAAAACAAGAATAGTCACAGGGTTTTCTCTGTCTCAATAGCTATAAAATTTTTCTTTGTTTTGAAAATTAAATATAATTTCACTTTTATACCTTACAATTTTAGCAGAACATAGAAGAGAATGTAGGAAATACAAACACAGATATGCATACATATATAAACATATATATGCATACATACACTTATATACATTGCATATATGTACATATATATGCTTTTAGATTGTATGAGAGGACTTCTTTTGTTAGAATAAATTAAAAGTAATATATAAGAATGGTTAGGAATATTTCTATCCCAGAGTTGGCTACTGAAAACAGGTGTTTGGAATCATAATTATTAAAGATGTCACATAATCGTTACATGTACACCATGTCTATCCTATGATGGTCATAGATGAATGTAAAACTTTCATGCTTATGAAAAGAACAAAGGGGAAAAATGATGAAATCAAAGGTAATTGATCATTGTTTTAGCAACTCTCTAATAATATCAATTGAATAAAATAGCAAAAGATTAATTTCAGAGTGTGCTTGTGCCATACAACTTCTTATTTCTTATTTGTGCATGCATTCTTGTTGCATCAACCTTTTCCCCATTAAACCAGGAATCTTTTTTGCTTGAGAACTAAAAGAAAACTATATACAGAACATATGGCTACCCAGAAGTTGTTTCCCTGGCAACAATATCCTGTAAAATATCTTAAAACTTCTCCTCTAATCATGTGGCATTTTTATGATTTTCCTCATCCCAAATCACTTCTATAGAGAGAAAGAAACTGTAGTATTGCCCTTGTATTAGTGAGTAACAGAGTTTAAGGAGTAGTATAATTAGTTAGTGATTAGGTATTTTCTTTTATTCCTCTGGAGACCTCCTGCTTTTAAATGGAGTGGCAAAAAAATTTTCATGCCTTTTTGGGTTGGGGTAAATTTCTTCAAATAATTTTTTTAAACAATAATGTTTAAAATATTTGACAATTATTTTTAAGACATTTCAGTTGTGTCCAACTCTTCATGACCCCATTTGGGGTTTTCTTGGTGAAGATACTAAAATGGTTTTGCACTTTCCTTCTCAGATCCTTTTACAGATGGGGAAATTGAGGCAAATGGGTTAGGTGAATTACTTGGAGTCATACAACTGGTGTCTGAGGTCATATTTGAACTCTGGTCTTCTTGACTCTATGACCAGCACTTAATTCACTGCACTAACTAACTGTCTATATTTGACAATACTAATAATAATAAAAGTCAAGTGTTTAATCATGAGGAAACTCCCTAATGATGTGACAATGGATACCATTCTCATAAAGAAATTATATGGACTAAGGTCACTTTCTTATATGGTAAAAAGAGTATAAAAACCAGAAATATATCTTTATACCATCAGAGACACAATTTGAGGTTATTTGATTACTTTATTCTATTCTTCTGAATGGGGTTGCCGATAATGAAAGCAGCAATTCCAACAGTACCTTCTAATTACTCTTCTTGTAGGTGCAGGCAAGAATGGGAGTTCCAACTCCTACAGGTCCCCAAGTCTCAAAGTGGGCCAGTCAAAACTAACACATGTTAACAAATTCCTTCAAGGTTTGATGGGGACCAATTAAGGTACACACAACATTACAGCTTTTGCATTCCCCCCTAAGCCTCAATGGGGGCTTGTTGAGGTAAATACAAATGCACATTCTTCTTAAGCATTCCTATTTTGCATTTATTGACCAGTGCCCACTTAATTTTAGGATAACAGATAAAGAAGAGATTTTCCCAGCAATAGACTCAAATGTTGACATTATCTCATAATTACATTTCACTGCACAGTCACAATGAATATGATAACTTTACACACAATATTTATATCATTTGTCATTATATAATGCTGCCCAAGCATGGTGGAGATGTTTATAACCCAAGAGCCTGGGAACTAGATGATTGTTATGGTGATGGATTCTGGGAACTATTATCTTAAATGAATAACAAAAATCCATCTTACACTAAAATCCACCTTACATACATTTATATATAACAATTTGTTCTGCCATTCCTCAGTTAATGGATATTCCCTCAATTTCCATTTTTTTTTTGCCATTACAGAAAGGGCCACCATAAATATTTTTGTAAATATACATCACTTTCCATTTTTTAAGATCTCTTTCAGATACAGATTTACTAGTGTCATTGTTGAATCAATGGATAATTTTACAACACTTTGAACATAGTTCCAAATTGTTGTCCAGAATGGTTGGATGAGTTCACACTTCCATCAACAATGCATTGGTGGAGGGAAGAGCCAAGATGGTGGAATGGAAGCAGGAACTTTTCAAGTTCATCCACATATTCCATCACTTACCTTTAAAAACTGAATCTGAATGGATTTTAGAGTGATAGAATCCATTGGGAGATGGAGCATAGCAGATTCCCATCCCAGGAAAGTGCCCATGTAGGTCTGGGCAGGGGGAGTGTGGAGCACATGGGGGCTGCACCAGTGTGGACTTGAGAGCAGACTAAGGCAGAGTAGGAGTGAGCCCCAGCCAACAAGGTCACCCACCCCAAGGGCGATTCGAAGATGTCTCACCACAGGATGGAGGATCCATAGGAGCTGAGTAAAAGAAAGTGCAGGTCTTGTAGCAGAGACAGCAGCTTCTTCTGGGGCTATCAGCCCACAGCCTGGATATTTGAAAATCACCTACCTGAAACTCAGGGAGCCAAGATGGTTGAATAAACCCTAGCTGCTCTGATTACCCGTCCTTGTAACTGAAAACCCAGAGATAAATGTCCTACCCAGTGTAAAATCCTGAAATAATGGAAACAGTCTCAGACTTGGTATATTTAGAGGAAGGTTATAACTAAATCAGTATGAAGTCTGAAGTGAAGGGAAGGAGGCCTCCCAAGAAGTTCCACCTGGGCTGACTCTCCAGAGATCTCAAAGCCCAGGGGTGTGGAGCCAGTAAGCCCTAACAGCAAAAGTGCAGCTGTGCCTTAGCACCAGCAGGGGAATCTGCAGACACCATCCCTGCCAGCCACCAGCTGCTGAGCCTGCCTGAGCTGTAGCCCAGGGGCACAAAGGTGGAAACCTGAAGTGGCCAGACCACCCAACCCCCACATGTTATTCTATGAGCCTCAGGGTAACTCAGGGGAAACACGGAGAGTCCTGGTCTGGAGCTCAGTCTAGACACCCAAAGGTTACAGCACTCAGAGTAAAAAAAAAAAAAAAAAAAACAGGCCCATAGCTCCCAGCCTGAGAAGCAAAGTCAGGGAATAAGCAATCATAATGGTTAAGAAGGAAGCTGAGAAATCAAAAGTAAGAAAAACAATCCAATCTTACTATAGCGAACAAGAACAACAAAATACAGAGGACAAGGACTCTATACTCACACCTGAGACCACAGAAGGAAATATGAACGAGTCTCATGCCCAAAACGCATTCTTAGAGGAGCTCAAGAAAGACTTTAAAAGCCAAATTAGAGAGGTAGAAGATAAATTTAAATCCACATTGACCAAATTGGAAAAAAATCTCACTGAAGAAAACAAATCCGTGAAAAGTAAAAGTGGTGATCTGGGATGAGAGGTTCAAAATCTAACTGGAGAAAATATCTCCCTAAAAATAGTATCTGAACATATGGAAAGGAGCTTAAAAAAATAACCTAAGAAAATAATCCATTAAAAAAAAGAATAAGTCAAATCAAATCTAAAGACTCCATGATTCATCCATAGTCAGCAAACAAACATAAAGATTGAAAAATTAGAAGTGTAAAATGTATCATTGGAAAAACAACTGACCTGGAGAAAAGATTCAGGAGAGATAAACTAAGAAGTATTGGTCTACCAGAAAGTCATGATGAAAAAAGTATTATGGACAACATCCTCCAAGATATTGTAAAAGAAAATTGTCCTGAGATTCTAGAATCAGAAGTTAACATAGCTATTGAAAGAATTAATGAACTCCTCCTGAAAGAGATCCCAAATTGAAAACTCCAAGAAATATAGTAGACAAATTCCAGAGCTACAAGGTCAAGGAGAAAATACTGAAAATAGCCAAAAATAAACAATTCAAATATTATGGAACTACAGTCAGGATTACATAGGACGTAGCAGCATCTACATCAAATGATCAGAGGGATTGGAATTTGATATTTTGTAAGGCAAAAGAGCTAGGATCAATTACCCAGAAAAACTGGGCATAATCTTTCAGGCAAGGAGATGGTTATTTAATGAAATAAGGAACTTCCAGATTCTCCTGGAAAAAAAGCCAAAGTTCAATAGAAAATTTGATCTCCAAATACAAGACTCAAGAGAGACATAAAACGGTAAATGATAAACACACACACACATTCACACACACAAACACATGCACATAACTTGTGATTCAATAAGAGAAAATTATTTCCATCCCTATATGAGAAGGTGATACCTGTCAATATTGAAATTTATACAATTATTGCAAATTTAAAAGGGATGTACATAAATAGAAGGTGTTGGTATAAATGAACAAATCTGATGATAAAAAACAACCTTATTAAGGTATAACAAAAGGACTGTAATGGGAGCAAAGGAAAGGATGAGGCAGATAATGGTAAATTATGCCACACAAAGAGGCATAAAAACATACTATAGTGGAGGGGAAGAAGGGAGGGAGATGAACATCATATGAAGTTTATTCTCTTTGGTTCTGGTTCAAAGAGGGAGCAACATAATCAGTTAAATTTAGGATTCTAATTTGAAAAGACACAAAAACTCATTGTAATAAAGGGAAAGGAGGGAGGGAGAGGAGCACAGTATGAAATTTACTCTCATTGGCTTGGGTTCAAGGAGGCAATAACATAAACTATTAAGTATAAAAATCCATTGTGACCTACAGGCAGTATGAAGAGAAAGGGTAGGTAAAAAGGAGGATGGTTAGAAGGGAGGGAAAGAGTAGTAAGGGTAAAGCATAGGTAAAGAGGGGGGCACAGGGAGAGAATACTGAGGGACATGGTGGTCAAAATGAAAACTATTGAAGGGAAGGGAGAAGGAAGAAACAAAAACATAAACAGGGGAGGTAATAGGATGGAAGAAAGACATAGATAGCAATCATAACTGTGAATGTGAATGGCATGAATTCTCCCATAAAATGAAGGCAGATAGCAAAATGTATTAAAAACCACAATCCTACAATATGATGTCGAAAAGAAACACATCTTAAACAAGGGAATATGCACAGTGTAAAGGTAAAAGGCTGGAGTAGAATATATTATTCTTCATTTAAAATAAAATAAAAAAGCAGGGGTAGCAATCCTTATCTCAGAATAAAAACAAACACAAAAATAGATCTAATTAAAAGAGATAGGGAAGGAAATTATCTTGCTAAAAGGCATCATCGAGAATGAAGCGAATCATTACTTAACATATATGCACCAAGTAATATAGCAGCCAAATTCCTAGAGAAGATAAGGGAATTAGAGGAAGAAATATATAGCAAATCTATATTAGTGGGGGCATCAAACTCTCCCTCTCTAAACTTGATAAATCTAACCTCAAAATAAGGTTAGATTATTGATCTCCAAATACAAGACTCAAGAGAGACATAAAATGGCAAACAATGAAAACACACACATACACACATTCACACAAATGTGACAAAATAAACAAAAAAGAAGTTAAGGAGGTGATTAGAACTTTAGAGAGGATAGATATGATAGATCTCTGGAGAAAATTTAATGGGGATAAAAAGGAATATACTTTCCTCTCAGTGGTATATGGCACATACACAAAAGTCAACCATGTACTAGGGCATAAAATCCTCACAATTCAGTGCATAAAAAAAGAAATATTAAATAAATGGTTCTCAGATCTTAATGCAATAAAAATCATATACAATAAAGGGCCATGGAAAGACAGACTAAAAACTAATTGGAAACTAAATAATTTAATCCTAAACAATGGGTGGATCAAACAAGAAATTATAGAAACAATCAATGATTTCATTCAAGAGAATGACAATAATGAGACAACATATCACAACTTGTGGGATGCAGCAAAGGCAGTTCTTAGGGGAAGTTTTATATCCCTGAATGCATACATGAATAAATTAGAGAAAATGGAGGTCAATAAATTGGGCCTGCAATTGAAAAAGCTTAAAATAAAACAAATTGAAAATCACCAATTAAATACTAAATTATAAATAATGAGAACAAAAGGAGAGATTAACAAAATTAAAATTAAGGAAATTATTGAATTAATAAATAAAACTAAGAGCTGGTTTTATGAAAAAATTAACAAAATTTATATACCTTTAATCAATATGATAAAAAAGGAAGAAGAAAACCAAATTATGAATATCAAAAATAAAAAGTGAATCTACCTACAATGAAGAGAAAATAAAAAACAATAATTAGGAATTGTTTTGCCCAATTGTGTGCACAAAAATTTGAAAATTTTAGTGAAATGGATGAATATTTACAAAAATATAAATTGCTGGGGATGCGTAGATAACACAGAGAGTAACGCACCAGCCCTGGAGTCAGGAGGACCCGAGTTCAGTACCGGCCTCAGACACTTCACACCCACTCAAAAAAACTAGCCGTGTAAACTTGAGCAAGTTACTTAACCCCAATTGCCCTAAAAAAGACAAAAAAAATATATAAATTGCCCAGATGAGTTGAAGATTAAGTAAATTACTTAAAAAACCCCATCTCAGAAAATGAAACCAAACAAGGCATCAATGAACTCCCTAGGAAAAATCTCCAAGGCCAGATGGATTTACTAGTGAATTCTATCAAACATTTAAGGAATAATTTATTTGAATACTCTATAAACTATTTGGGAAAATTGGTGAAGAAGGAGCCCTAACAAATTCATCTTATGACACAAATATGGTCCTGATACCTAAATCAGGAAAAGACAAAACAGCACAAGGTAATTATAGACCTATTTCCCTCATGAATAAAGATGCAAAATTTATATATATGTATATATTAGCAAGAAGACTATACCAACCTATCACAATAATAATACACTTTGATTAGGTAGGATTCATTCCAAAAATACAAGGATGGTTCAATATTAGGAAAACCATAAGTATAATTGATCATATCAATAATAAAACTAGCAGAAACCATATGATTATCTCAGTAGATGAAGAAAAGGCTTCAGAAAAAAAAATACAACATCCATTCCTATTAAAAATACAAGTCATAATCTGATAGGTAAATTATTCCTTGCTCTCCTAATTAGCTTATGTTATCACTCTTTATGTCTAAATCATGTAACTATTTTGTCCTTATCTTTGTATATAATATGAAGGACCGGTCGATGCCAAGTTTTTGCAACACTATTTTCTAGTTTTTCCAGAAGTTTGTGTGTGTGTGTGTGTGTGTGTGTGTGTGTGTGTGTGTGTGTAAAATAGTTAGTCCTTATTCTAGAAATTATAGTATTTGCATTTACTGAGCACTAGATTAGTGTAGTCATTAACTATTGTGTGTTGTGTATCTAATCTATTCCATTGTACCACCACTCTATTTCTTAAGCAGTACCAAATACTGTTGATGATTGCTGTTTTAAGATATAATTTTATATCTGGTGTGATTAGGCTATTTTCATTTGTATTTTTTATTAATACCCTTGATATTCTTGATCTTTTGTTCCTCTAGATGAATTTTATTGTGTTTTTACTCTATAAAATCATTTTTGTAGTTTTGTTGGTATGACATTGAATAAACATATTCATTTAGATAAAAATGCCTTTTTTTAATATTAGCTCAGCCTGTCCATGAACAACTAATGTTTTTCAAATCGCTTAGTTCTGAGTTTATTTGTCTGAAAAGCATTTGCCATTGTGTTCATATTCTTTCTGGGTTTTTCTTGTCAAGTAGACTCCAAAACATGTTATATTGCCTAAAGTTATTTTAAATAGAATTTCTCTATCTCTTGATTCTGAACATTTTTGGTAATATATAGAAATGGTTGTGATTTATGTGGGTTTCTTTTATATCCTGCAACTTTGCTAAAACTGTTATTTCAAGTAGCTTTTTAGTGGATTCTCTAGTGTTCTCTAACTATACCATCATATCATCTGCCATCATTGACTATTCTAATTCCTTCAATTTATTTTATTCTCTTATTGCTAGATCCAACATTTCTAGTACAATATTGAATAATAGTGGGTCATCCTTGTTTTACCCCTAATCTTAGTGGAAATTCTTCTAGCTTATCTCCACTACAGATATTTCTCCTGATGGTTTTATATAGATACTGTTTATTATTTTAAGGAAAGCTCCATATACTTTTATATCCTCTATTGTTTTTAATAGGAATAGGAGGTTTAGTTTTTCAAAAGTTTTTATACATCTATTGAAATAATTATATGATTTCTGTTAGATTTTTTAATTTATTTGGTCAATTATACTTATTGTTTTCTTAATATAAAAACACCCTGGTATTCCTGGCATAAATTCCACCTGATCATAGTTTTTGATTCAGGTGATACATTGTTGTGATCTCTTTAATATTTTATTTTAAACTTTTGCATCAGTATTCATCGGGGAATTGCCCTACAATTTTCTTTCTTTGGTTTGGCTTTTTTTTTTTAGTTTCATATATGTATCATAAGAGGAATTTGATAGGACTCGTTTTTTGCCTATTTTTCCAAATAGTTTACATAGTATTAAAATTATTTTTAAGTGTTTGGCCAAATTGACTTGTAAATCCATCTAGACCTAGAAAATTTTTTATTAGGGAGTTCAGTGATGGCTTCGCCAATTTCTTTTTCTTTCTTTTTTTTTTGTAAAAGGGGAAATTTAAGTACTCTTCTGTTAATCTAGGATATTTATGCTTATTTTTTTCTAAATATTCATTCGTTTCCTTTCAGCTGTCATATTTATTGGAATACGGTTGGGCAAAATAGTTCATAATTATTTCCTTTAATTTATTGGTGATGAATTCACCCTGTTCATTTTTATATGGGCAATTTTTTTCCTTCTTTCTTTTTTTGTCATATTAACCAAAATTTATCTCTTTTATTTTTTACAAGACTAAATTTTATTTTTATTTATTAGTTCAATACTTTTGTTACTTTCAATTTTATTAATCTCTCCTTTACCTTTCAAAATTTATAATTTGGTATTTAATTGGGGATTTTTACATTTTTTTTCTTTTTCTAATTTTTTAGACTGCATGCCCAATTCATTTATCTCCTCTTTCTCTATTTTATATATGTAAGCAGTTAGATATTTAATTTTCTCCTAAGAACTGCTTTGGCAGCATCCCATCAATTTTTGTATGTTGTCTCAATTTTTGTCATTCTCTTTGAGAAATAATTTATTGTTTCTATTTGTTTTTTGGCACACTCATTCTTTAGGATTCAATTATTTAGTGTCAAATTAATTTTAATTCATCTTTCCATGGCTCTTTATTACTTGTAATTTTATCATGATTTCAGAAGGATGCATTTAATTTTTCTCCCTTTATGCATATGATTATGATTTTCGTATCACAAGACATGGCCAATTTATTTTTGTGGGTACCATGGACTACTGAGGAAAAAGGTTCATTCCTTTCTATACCCATTCAATTTTCTCCAGAGGTTTGTCATATCTACTAACTTTTCTAAAATTCAATTCTCCTCCTTTAATTCTTTAATTCTTGTTTATTTTGTGATTATATTTGTCTGGGTTTTGGGGGGGGGTTGAGGGTCCTTCTTAGTCAGTTTTTGCTTTTTCCTCCTATAACTCACTCGATTTCTCTTGTAAGAATTTTGATGCTATACCACTTGGTGCATGTATATTTAGTATTAGTATTATTTTCATTGCCTATGGTAACTTTTAGCAAGATGTAGTTTCCTTCCTTGTCTCTGTTAATTAAATCTTTTTTTTTTCATTTGCTTTGTCTCAGGTCAGGATTGCTTCCCCTGCGTTTTTTTTTTTTTTTTACTTTGGATGAACCATAATGTATTCTGCTTGAGCCTTTTACTTTTACTCTGTGTGTGTGTGTGTGTCTCTCTCTCTCTCCTTCAAAGGTATTTCTTATAAACAACAGATTGTAGGATTCTGTTTTTTTAATCCACCCTGCCCTTTGCTTCCATTTTAGGGGAGAGTTCATTCCAATCACATTTACTGTGTATTTCCCTCCATCATATTATTCTCCTGTTTATACTTTCCTCTCTCTCTCTCCTTTCAACCTGACACTCCTAACCATACTTTGCTTCTGAAAATTACCTCACTCAATCTACCATTCCTTCCATCAGTCCCCCACTTTCCACTTCTCCTCCTAGTTCCCTAGAGGGTAAGATAGATTTCTTTACCCCACTGAGGGTACACATTACTCTGTTTTGGGCCAAAATTCAATGAGAATAAAGTTCAAACAATGGTTGCTCCATCCCTTCTTTCCCTCTGCTGTAACATAACTTTCATGCCCCTTCATCTGATTTAATTTTATCTATTCTGCTTCCCCCTCGTTTTACTTCTACCAGTATAATCCTTTTTTTCATTCCTTAATTATTTTTATCATCACATCAAATTTAACATATACCCACACCCTCTGTCTTTGTATATTCCTTCTTACTGTCCTAATACAGATACAGTTCTCAAGAGTTTCAGATATCATCATCCCATGTAGGAATGTAAACAATTTAACCTTACTGAATAACATTTTCCCTTCCTGTTTACCTTTTTATGCTTCTCATGAGTCTTGTATTTGAAGATCATATTCTCTGTTCAGCTCTAGGATTTTCATCAGGAAAGTTTGAAAGTCCCTATTTCATTAAATATCCATCTTTTCCCCTGAAAGATTATGCTCAAATTTTCTGACTAGTTGATTTTTACTTTTTATCAAAGCTCCTTTGCTTTCCTGAATATCATATTCCAAGCCTTCCAACCCTTTATTGCAGAAGCTGCTAAGACCTGTGTGACCTAACTGTGGCTCCTTGATATTTGAATTATTTCTTTATGGCTGCTTAGAGTATTTATCTCCTTGACCTGATAGTTCTGGAATTTTGCTACAACATTCCTTGGCATTTTCATTTTGTGATCTCTTTGAGGAAGTAATCAGTGGATTCTTTCAATAAGTCTTTTATTCATTGGTTCTATAAGTCTTTTTTTTTTCCTTCATAATTTCTTGAAAGATGCTATCCAGGTTATTTTTTTATCATGATTTTCAGGAAATCTAGTAATTCTTAAAAGATATCACCCAGATCTATTTTCCAGGTCACTTTTTTTTTCTTCAGTGGATTTTTTTTCTATTTGACTAATTCAATTTTTTAAGGAATTATTTGCTTCATGCAATTTTGGTGCTCCCTTTCTTAGGTTGTTCATTCTTTTTTAAAATATATCTCTTGCACAACACTCATCTTTTCCCAATTTTTCTTCTGCCTCTCTTACTTGATTTAAAAAATCCTTTTTGAGCTCTTCCAAGAAAACTTTCTGGGCTTGAGTTCAATTCATATTTCCCTTTGAGGCTTCATATTGACATTGCTTTCATTTCCTCAGTATGTTTTAATCTTCCCTGTCACCACAGAAGCTTTCTATATTAAGGGCTTTTTTTGCTCATTTTTATAAGATAAGCTCTGCTCCTGGGTTGAAGTAGACACTGTCCCAAGCTTCTTGCATTGGGGTGTAGGGGTCTGCTCATTGGCTTTCTGAACCTGGACTTCTTGGATTTGTGGCTTGCTTACTGCACTATGGTGGCTCAGACTAGTCACAATTGTTTTTCCCTGAGTTCTGGGGCTGGTAGGTTTCCTGTTGTGTTGTAGTTTGAGTCCTTGCAGTTGGCCTGCTATGCCACTGGTATCCTGAGACAGGACCTCAGGGTTTTGATGGCTGATAGCTAAGAGCCTCCTGCTGGCTTACTTGGATGCCATCTGCATTGGACTCCATTCCTCTTTTGCCCAACTGACAAAGACCTTTTCTGAAGTTCTTCTAAGTGATCTTGGGCTAGAAAATTGTCTCACTCTGACTTTTTGTGGATTCTGTCACTCCAGAATTTTTTGAGGGAAATTGATGGGATTTCTGAGGGAAAGTGATGGGAGCTCAGGAAATTTACTGTCCTCTCTGCCATCTTGGCTGTAACTTCAATGGATTAAATAATATTTTATATATTAAAAAATGGGTTACCTGAGAATAACTTTGCTAGAAAGTCAGCTGGATGATTTCAAATATTAAGGCAGAGCAAAAGTCTAACTTACTGAACTAAAAATTCTCAAATTAATTTCTTCATAGGTCTAAAGTACACAACTCAAATGGGGATATTCATATTTCACATAATAGTTGTTTAATAAATGCTTGTTGATTGATGGGTTGAAAGGAAAACACCTTTGTCTGTGACTGGAGTTCCTTTAGAAAAGTTAGTATTATGTTAATTTTGCGATTCATAGATATTTGGAAAGATAATGTCAGAGTGAAAAAAATGACAGTAAGGGAATGTACATGTCAAAGAAATCACAAATCCTGTGAGTACCAACATTCAAAGCACTTTCAAAGAAGAGTGGAAAGAAGACTCACAAAATTCCAATCAGAAATCCAGCAGAATTAATTTTGAGGTGTTATTTTAAATTTTTTTGAGGGGGAATCTGGGAGAGATCAGGAAAATCTATTCCTGTACTCTATCATTCTGGTTCTGCCTCTGTATATATGTAATATCCTTGATTGTATCTTTTAATGGGGTCTTTATTTACTTTTGTTTTGTCTGATATCGTGATTTTTAACCATGACTTTGTACTTCAGCTACAGCATAATAGAATTTTCTTTAGTCACTCATTTTAACTATGTATATATCTTTCTGTTTTGAGTGTTTTTTTTCTTGTAAACAACATATTGTATGATTATGCTTTTAAAGTCATTTTGCAATCCTTTTCCAACTTATGGTTGCATCTGACCCATTCACATTTACAGGTAAATTTTCTATACCCCTCCATGCTCTTTGTTTTATCCATCTCCCTCCCTCCCTTCCCCCTTTCCCCCTTCTCTCTCTCTCTCTCTCTCTCTCTCTCTCTCTCTCTCTCTCTCTCTCGCTCACTCTCTCTCTCTCTCTCGCTCACTCTCTCTGTCTCTCTTTCTCCCTCTTCCTCCTTTGAGTTCCAAATCCCCCCCTTTCCTCACCCACATAATTTTCTTATGTTTCTTTTATTTGCTTTCCTAATTTTTCCTCTGTTGCTCTTATTTGATTGAAAAATTCTTCTTTTTTAAAATTTTTCTTCAGCTCTTCTAAGAAATTGTATTGGTCTTGTCTCCAATCTGCATTTATAAGGCATTCTTGTACATGTTTTCAAGTCATTATTGTGAACTGATCCATACATTCTGGAGAACAACTTGGAACTATGCCCAAAGGGCTATACAACTATATATAATGTTTGACCCAGCAATATCACTGCTAGATCTGTATCCCAAAGAGATCATAAGAGCTCCTTTTGTGGTGGCCATGAATTGGAAATTGAGGGGATCCCCATCAATTAAGGAATGCCTGAGGTCAGTTGAGGTATGTGGATATAATGGAATAGTATTGTTCTATAAGAAGTGATGAGGCGGGCAGACTTCAGAAAAACCTGGAAAGAGTCATATGAACTGATCCTGAGTGAAATGAGCAGAACCAGGAGAACATTGTACACAGTAACAGCCACATTGAGTGATGACCAACTTTGATAGATTTAGCTCTTCTTAGCAATGAAAGGCTCTAAGACAACTCCAAGATGCATGATGGGAAATGCTATCCAAATCTAGGGAAAGAATTATTGAGTCTGGATGCAGATTAAAACCTATTATTTGCTCTCTTTGTTATTGTTTTATTTCTTCTTTCTTGTGGTTCCTCCCATTGGCAAAACATCACTAATATGAAAATAATTTAAAAAGAAGACTCTGTGATGTTTCAGGGCTCAATGCTACCATCACTATGTCATCCACAGAGAGAAGCCCATGAAGGACAACATTTTCTACAGAGAATGCCTGTTCACCCTGGACTTTACTCTGGATCTCTCATCATTATAAAAATATTTTTGTTAATTATATATTTGTTAGCTTAATCATTCACCTGATTTTCATATAAAAGGGGTCCCTGGTAAAACTTATTTTGTTAAGTATTTCAAGAAAGTTTGAATGATTTTGAATTTTGAAAGGTAGAAACCTTGTTGTAAGAGACCCTTTAATGAAGTATGTTGCTCTTACAGTCAAAGATATGATTTGTTTAATTTTTTTAAATCAATAGAGTGAGACCTTTATTATAATTATTTTTTTAGGAAATTGTGAGTTGACAAAATGATGCTTATTTCCCCCCTCTTACTCTACTTCTGAGAACAGTAATAAAATTGGTGCCATCATTCCTACTATAAAAATACTTGGAAATTCCCTCATCTAGGACTATGTTAACAATTCCTGTTTTACCCCACAACTCAGCTTCTTCTCTGACTGCTACTCCCCAATATATCTTACATCCTCCTATTATAATTTAGTAAAACAAGGGAGCTCTCAATGTCTATTTGTCACAACAATCTGAATGTCTAATAATGTGCTTAATAAATATACATTCATTGATTTGATGACTACTTAAACTTCCTTATGTAATAGTGATAGTCTAGGATAAATGGCTATCCTTTTATCAGAATTTAGTAAATTGGAACTGATGAAAAAGAAAACAAAAAGGGGCGGCTAGGTTGTGCAGTAAATAAGAGTGCTGGCCCTGGAGTTGGGAGGACCTGGGATCGGTTCCAGCCTCAGATAGTTAACACCCACACAAAATAACTGGCCACGTAACCTTGAGCAAGTTACTTAACCCCAATTGCTTTAAAAAAAATTATTCTCTCAAGTATAATCCATGTTCCATCTTTATATACAATTACAATTTCCTGTTGTTTACTGGTTTCATTTGTGATAAATACATACATACATATAAAAACACACACATATAATTTATGATACATATGTATGTGTATGTATGCATATATACATAATAATATATATTTATGGTGTCTATGTATATACATGCAGATACACACACATATATGCATATATATGATTATATATGTATATGTGTGTGTGTGCAGATAGATAGACAGATTTTGTATAGATATAGATTCAGTTTCCCCAGTTCACAGATCTGTGGATAAGGAACATGCCATTAAAATGCCAAGCATTAAGTTCATCTTTATAGACAGTAGGATTCTTTTTTTTTTTTAAGCAATCGGGGTTAAGTAACTTGCTCAAGGTTACAAGACCAGGTGTTTCTGGGTGGGTGCTAAGTGTTGGAGCCCGGATTCGATCCCCAGATCATCCCGACACTGGAGCCAGTGCTCTTACTCACTGTGCTACCTGGCCGCCCTGACAGTAGGATTCTTAGCACCCACTGATACCTTCTCTAATATTTTGTTGTAGCCACCACAGAAGAAGAAAAAATTTTCATGTTACAGAGGGGCATTTTTACTTTATTTTTTGTTGTTGTATTTTGTATCACTGTAAGCTGGTATACTCAATATAGATGTCTCTGTATTTATTTAAGTGGTTTCTCAGAAAACACAACTCACTGGTTGCTGGAATTGTACTTTGAAGATATCTAGAATTGTAGAAACTGTGACCATTTGAGATCCACTGTGACAGGCATTGAAAATCTAATGCCACCTCATGGTGAGACATTCCACATGGGTATTATAGAGACATGCCACATATCATCTCAAAAACCACTTTATGTATGTATGAAGTGGTCCTTACTAATAATACAGGCAAAGGCCTAGATATTAGGGAAACACTCTACAACCTCAGGCTTCTCTGAGTAATTCCAACAGGTGAGAGGAAGGGAAAGGTACCAGGTATTAAAATTCCAACCTATCACATTTTTTGGAGAAAAATGTACAGGAGTGCTGACAATCAGCTAATATCTTAATTTTCACTTAATGTCTTACCAAAGATAATTTGACAGAGTATTTGTAAAGTTCTAGCTAAAGAGGTAGGATGGTAATGCCATTTCAGAGGAAAGACATTGATAGCATAGGTGGGAGAGAATCAAAGACTCACTTCACCTGATTCACAGTTTTGCTTAGAGCTGTGCCACTCAAAATTATCTCCTGGCCACCTTCAGCATACAGCCATAGACTGTCAGCTATTCTAGAAAATTAGCCTGACAACAGATAATTCTATGCTCCTGTCTTGTGGTCCCGATAGAATTGCAGTAACATTGAGACAAAATAATTAGTGGGATTAGATCTTCATATGCAGAGCTGCCGGGCCAAAGAATTATAAAAACACAGAATTACAGAACTGCACAGGACTTCAGAAGTGAAATACTCCATAGTATTGTTTTATATATGAGGAAACCAACACCCAGAAATTTGAAGTGGTTTGATCATGTCACGTAACTGCTTATGATCGCATCAGTAAAATTTGCTCATCAGGGAGTACTGATTTAAAAGAAATATTCTCAAAACAAATCCATTTAAAATTTATTTAAAATATATTAATCATTTACTATATACCAGGCCTATGCACTTAAAGAGATACTATAAAATCACAATTTTAGAAATGATTTTACCACTCACCCAATTCAATTTTTGTCTTAACTTAATTTTCCTGTATAAAATCAATGAGAAATGGTAATCCCCTCCACCTGGAAATACCCAGTGATTAGGAGTTCATTACCTTCCATAAAAATGGACACAACTTTTAGTTACCTCAAAATACTTGGAAGTTTTTTCTTTCATTTAGCCTAAATCAGCCTCTCTACAAGTATGACTATTGTTTGTCTGGGACCAAGTAGAGACTTTGCCCTTTGGCTCCAAAAACAGAAAGTACAAATATCTGTTTTTCCTATATAGCAGATCTTTAAGTAGTGTAAAGCTGATACTTTATCTTGTCCTCTACCGTCCTGATGTTTGCAATAGGAAAGAGACAAGTTCTTTCTAGTTATCATATGACTTGTGTCCTCTCCATACTGCTTTCATTCTAGATACTCTAAAGCTTCAGAATTTCCTTTTAATGTTATATCCAAAATGAAAAAATATATTCCAAATATGGTCTTAAGAGGGTACGATGCAGAAGGGGACTTATTCCTCTATCATTCTAAGCACTACGTATCTTTTAGTAAAGCCTAAGACCATGTAAGAGAATGGTAAGTAACTTAAAATAAGAAAAAGTTTTATTCATCTTCCAGTCCATTAAAATCCTCAAATTTTTTTCCACACAAGTTATCTGTCCATATCTTTTTAACTAGGTCATTAAAACTTCTTGTTATTTAATCTCAACAGAGAATTTTAGATTTATTTCTTTTAAATTTTACCTCATTAGATTTATCTCATTGTTTTACATATAGAAACCTTTCTGTGTCCTGAAATTCAGTGTTTTGTAGATGCCTCCAAGTCTTTAGCCATCTGCAGTTTTATAATCATGCCACCTCTAACTTCACCTAAGTTGTTACTAAAAATCTCAAATAGCAAAGGGCTATAAAAGGGCTAGAGCATTCTGTACACTTTCAAATCATTAATAGCTATTCTTTGGATCTATTTATCTAGCCAGTTCCAAATCCACCTATCAATATTGTCATTTAATTTATTTCTCTGTAATCTTTCCATAAGCATAACATGATACACTACTTCAAATGCTTTCCTCACATACATAACTATGTCATTATAGTAATTTTGTAAATAAAGAAGGAAGAGAAAAGAAGGAAGGAAGGAAGAAAAGAAGAAAGGAAGGAAGGGAAACAAGGAATGAAGAAAGGAAGGAAGGAAGCAAAGAAGGAAGGAAAGAAGGAAAAAGTTTTCTCCTTGATATGATCTGTCTTCTACAAAGTCTTGCTTTCTTTTATCTGATCACCACTTCCCTTTTTCAAGTGTTTAGTAATGATATACTTAGTCATATATTTTAACATTTTTCTATGACTTGAAAATAAAAAATGTCATATAGAAAAAGATTTTATCCCCCCCACCTTTTTGAAAATAGGTGTAACATTTGTCCACCTCCATTGCTATGGTACATTTTTCAATATTTTTATATTTTAAAACATACTCAAAAATCAAATGTACTTATCATCTCAGTACTCTGGATGTAGTATATTTCAGTCTTGTGATTTGAAATCATTTAAGGTAAGTGATTTTTGATATCACTTATCATTGCTATCAATTCCTTGATAACAATATTTTGTAATATCATTTGTAACCCAAATATCACAGTCCATCCCTAAACATAGCACTGAGGATTCTTTACTTGTCAACATTACTTGGATATCAATTCAACATTCTGACCCTGTTGTTGTTCAATTGTTTTAGTTGTATCCAACTCTTTATGACCCCATTTGGGGGTTTCTTGACAAAGATATTGGGGTGATTTGCCATTTTCTTTTCTACCTTATTTTACAGAAGAGAAAACTGAGGCAAATTGAGTGACATGCCCACAGTCATAGAGCTAGTAAATGTCTGAGGCCAAATTTGAACTCATGAAGATGAATCTTTCTTACTCCAGGCCAAGTACTTTATGTACTGTACCACTTAGCTACCCACAACATGTAGGCTACTTATCTTTTATTCCTCATTTTCAGGATATTTTAGGATAGATCCACTTTCCTTTCTGGGCACACATTCCTTTGCTGGCTTTATTTTATCTATTGTGTGAAGTTCTTACTGTTAATAAAACACAGCAAGTTAATGTTTAGCATATGCCTCAAATGTTCTTTGTCTGATCTTCAGTCGTTCTTCAGAGATTGTGGTATTCCATGATTCCAAGAATCACTTGGAAACTATTGGTTTTAAAAAAGTTATTTTTGTTTGTTTCAGAGAGAAACTTGAAATTATTCAAAGCACTGTCCAGTTCACCAAATACAATATATCCTGCTTTATTTCTCTTTATTTATTCTGATCTCAGCCCACTTTCTGCCTATAAGGCTTGCCCAAGACATAAAGTCTTGCCCAATTTCATACAGTGAGAATTAGACTACATATCATAATCTAAACAAAAGACATTAATGATTGGATTAATCTGCTCCATAGTCAATACTAGAAATAATGGATACTAAACAAAAACAAAGAATCAAAGCAAATAATAACCAGATTTGTTACAACATAAAATGAAGTTCTTTTTATATTTACAGACACAATGTCACATAATTATAATCTGTACAGGATGAAATATTTCCCTCTTATGTGCTACCAGGAAAAAGGTTCAGAACACAAAATGTGAAGTACTGATGGAAAGTTACATCAGGGATCACAGTTTTTAACACAGTCTCCTGCATTACAAAAAGGAAATAGTTGATGTTTCACATAGGCAGGGCCTAAACTTTTAATTAAGATGAATCACAATAAAAAAAAAAAACACTTCAAAGAAAAGACCTACTTACCGTTCATCACAAAAACCTCATAAACATTTAAAACCTACAGGTTAAATGGTTAAAGCTTTTTACCACATAGAACGGTTATAAGAAAAGTAATAGCATTTCAAGTACTTGAAAATAAGAGTTACATAAATTCAAGATATAATTAGGAACCCCATAAGATTTACTTGAATTTTATTAATTTTTGAAAGGAATTCTATCATGCATTGTAGTGTACCCTACTATTCTGAAATGGGTGATCAAATTTCATTTGAATTACTTTACAGGTCTTTGTATTACTGCCTTTAGGTTTATAATCAAAAGCATCAGCATTCCCAGAGTCCCATCCTACAAAGAAAACTGGGCTACCTAATGTGATAGAGCTTATTATCTAAAGGGGTTCATGATGAGTACATCATTGTAGCAACAGGAACTGCATTTGTCTGTTTACTCAGGCCTTTTCTTAAACCTACTGCCAATCCTTTTGCCTTGTTGCTATCTCTGTTTCCTGGCAGAAGTTTTGCACCTCAGGATGTTTATTCTGGCTAATTTAACAACTGATCTTCTAATGCCTAGTGTTTTGCAATAAAGTCCCAGTTGGAGCTTCCAACCAAGAGCAGTTTGAATTAAGTTTCTGAATCTCTATTTTGCAATCTTAGTTTCTTCCTGTTTGTTAGCATGAAGAAGATTGCTCCTAGGGATACCTGAACCTGAGATGAACTGAAAATATATTACAGCATTTCAACTTTCTAGGCAATGGATGAAAAATTCACACCAATCCCAGTTCTCACAACAGCTGTTGCTATAAGGTGATTTTACTAAGGAATCCCAAAATAGAATGAGGCAAATACCATCTCTGTAAGTGTTCTACTATATTTTGCAGATCACCAGCTGGAAATTTAATTGTTACTTAAGCAGAGAACACAGAAACAGCTCTCTTCTGCTTCTAGCTTCCATACTTTTATTGCATTGGATAATTTAATAATAAATCATAGTACTCTACAATTTACTTGAAATTAGTTCATTACTAGGAACAACTCTCTCAGAAATTATGACAGGGGTATTTGAAGAGGTGTCTTTAGATCAAGATTTGGAAGAGACCTTCACAATCTTCCAAATCCACAATTTTATAGATAAGAAAAATGATCCAGAGAGAAAGCAAAATTATAGGCTTGTACCGGGCAGTAGGTGGTAGAGCTAAAATTTAAATCCAAGTCATCTGATCCTGGGTCAAGTGCTTTTTCCGCTGCATTAACTGCCCTTCTATCTTCAGTGTTCCTTTCCAAACTTTCACTTTCTAAATTCAAATCCAGCTTCAGACACTTAAAAGTTGTGTGACACTGGCAAAGTAACAGCATCTCTTTGTCTCAGTTTCCTTATCTCAAAATGAAAGAATTGATTAGGAAAAAAAAAAACATTTATTATTCATTTACCAGGTGTCAAGCACTGTGATAATCACTAGGGGTACAATAGTCAAGAAGATAAAACCTGATCTCAAGCAATATGATCAATTACTTTTAGTAACAAATGTCATTGGTATGAATGCTCCCTCTATCTAAACAAGGCAGAGATGTTGTAACTAAATAAAGAAAAGGACTCTGTTTCTAAAATTTCATCTACTTCACTGTCCAACACAGTGATCTGCACTTAAACAAGTTTAATAAATACTTCCTAAATTTATGCTTGACCACAACTACACCTTAGTAGATAGGATTCCAAATCTATTTTGGTGAAGAAAAACCCATCACTTAGTAACTCATCTTTAAAGATAATCCTCCCCTAAGCTGTCCAATATCAGCATCAGACAATACCAGCATCTAAAGAGGCCTCAAAGGCCATCTGTTCCAAACCATTTCCAAATAAGAATCCTCTCTATGTTATACTCCCCTAAATAATCATCAAGGTTTTGCATGAATATCTCTAGTGGGGAAGAAACAGCTGCCTCTCAGTCAATTTATTCCATTTTTAGGTAACTCTAATTCTTCGGAAGATTTTTTTTTTCCTTTGAAGAAGTTAAAATCTGTATCTCTTCAACTTCCACTCATTTCTACTAGTACAACTACCCCATCCCGGGCCAACCAGAGTGTGTTTAATCTCATTTCTGCTAGACTACCTATCAAATACTTAAGAACAACAATCATGCCTTCTTCCCAAGCCTTTTTTACTTCATTCTAAACATTCCAAGTTCTTTCAATCTAATTTATTTCATATGATATAAATATATTTCTTTATTCCAGTCATCCTAATCTATATCTTCTCCAATTTTCCTTTCAAAAATATGACACCAGAAGTTGAGTACAAAAGCACAGATGTGCTATAACCAGGGAACATGCCCATCAACTCTTTAGTTGTGGACTGTTTCACAATGTAAGTGACCTTTGCATTAGTTTGGGGCTTTTTTTTGGATGCTGCTTCATGCTGTGGACTGTTAGTCAGTTTATATCACACTAAAACATATAAATCTCATTCCAAAGAACATCCACCGAGCCAGACCTCACTAATCCAATTTTTTAATTTTTTTTTATACTTAGACCTATTAAATTGCATCTTATTCATTTTGACTCACCAACTCTAGCCTGAATCTCAACTTTGTCATACAACATGACATTTCCCATTCAACAACCTTCCCACTACTGTGTCTTTTTAAAAAGTTAAATATTTCAGTAGTTGAAAATGTCAAGATTGTCAGTCTCAGGCATGGAGGATGGCCTGTGCAGATTCATAAAATTGATCAAGGACAAGTGAAGGTCTTGCAATAATAGCACAGAACTATAAAATAATAGTCATGAAGTGCAGTTGTACGAAACATAACTAAGAATAAAACTTCTGTAGAGAAAATAAATTCCATATTAAATAGTTTGTCCTCTACTCCCCCAGTCAATGAAGACTCACTAGTAGTTTCTAAACATGGAAAAGCCTTGGTTAGGATGTCACAAGGAAATGGGATTAGACTTGTTCAGCTTGCTTCTGTGTGGTAGAATGGATGGTTATAGGTATGAATTGTAAAGAAGTGATTATTAGATTGGTATGAAGAAAATATAATCTAAGTAATGTGGTATGAGTTGTTTTTATGTAGCAGTGCATTTTTTTTCCTTACTTAGGTCTTCAAGAAAAAGTTTTATGGCAACTTGCTCGATATGCTAGAGAGCAGATAAAGTTTTAAATCAGATATAATTTAAACTAGATAAATATGAAAGTACCTTCCAACTTTGATATTCTGTTATTTTGGGTCCCAGGTTTAACATTATGTACTTTATTATGTGAATAAATTTGATTAAACTGGATTTCTTCCACATTATCATCTGCATCACTAAAGAGAGTTTCTAGTGTTCCTGGGCCTCAATGTAATCTGGAATGAGAATTTGGAGATCCTTGACACTAACAATCCTTTTGTTCTATCCATCCATCTATCTATTGATATAGATAGATATACATATATGTATATATACACATACATACATACATAAATGTATGTATGTAACTGTACAATTGTATATACACACATATACAAATGTGTATAATAGACATATATTTCATTATTTATTAAATACCTATGACATGTGAGATACAGTGCTGGGTGCTGGGGACACAATAAAAGAACTGAAATGAAAACAAAACAAACAAACAAAAAACAACCCAAGCCTCAGTCCTGTTGTTGTCATTGTTTGTTAAAAATTACCAATTGTTGCATTCAGAGTTAGAAGACGTAGATTTGAATTTATTTGACTTCAAGAAGCAATTCCACATTTCTTTATCTCTTTCCTCATCTATTAAAGGAGGAGGTTTAAGAGATGACATCTGAGATTCTATTCCAGCTCCAAGCATACATTCCTATTGTCCTCTGGTTCATACATTGGAATAATTCCTTAAGAGCAGTATGAAAGATGGATTGAAAAAAAATGCTATTTAACATGTCATTATTATAGAGTGGATAAAGGAAAAACTCAAGATCTGGACCGGGGAAATATTGAAAAGTTATTGCAGAGATGATCAATAAAATATGATAAGATGTGAAGTTTTATGGAGAGAAAGAGGTAATACCTCCTAAAATTGTGCCCAGGTTGACTTGGATAATAGTGATATGATGAAGGGAAACATAAGGAGTGCAACATTGAGGGAGAATAGCATGAGTTCAGTTTTGCAATGCAAAAGGCTTAAAATATAGGCAAAGCATCCAATTGGAGGTTGGATACAAACAGTTTGGGCTCCTTATGGAAGTGATAATTGAAACCGTTCTTATGAATGAAATTATCTAGGAAGAAAGTTATAATGAAACAAAAGAAATTTGAAGATTAAGCTGTAGGAAATTCACTTAGGGAAGAGAAGGAATTAATAATTAGAAGGATAAAAAGGAATTCAGGACCTGCCATCTGAAGATCCATTGGATAAGGTGGGGATCTTTAAACTATTGGAGACAAATGGGCTGGAATGAGGATGGAAATTGGCAATGGCATGTATTTGAGGGAATTTCAAGTAATTATTTTTCTACTTCTCTGAAGTAAACAGACTTAGATGTATTGGATAAAATTGCAAAAAATCATATTTAGCCTTGAAGTACTAAAACTGCCTGACAGTTAAAACTATCACAAAGAGAAATGAGCTGCCTTGTGAAGTAGGAACTTCTTTCCAAGTGAACATCTTTAAGCCAATGTAGAGTGATCAACTGTGAAAGATATAATTAATTTATTTGTTTAGCTACAAGTGGAACCAAATGGTCTTTGAGACTTCTTAAGGCATGGATCTTATGATGCTGTGAGCTAGTAAAGAAGATGAAGAAGAAAAAGAGTACTATTAGAAAGCAGTTTACTGGAAACCTAGGAAGGTGAGATTATCAGGAAGAAAAATGAGATCAGTTGTCCCAAATATTTCATAAAGGTCAAGAAAATTTTAGGATTTTTGGTGGGTTTTTTGGACAGTGAGTTTGACAATGAAGCCACTAGTGACCTGGGATTAAGATATTTCTGTTTGTTTGTTTAGTTGTTTTTTAATTTAAGAATGGATATCCTTGTCTCACCCATGTTAGAAATCTAGTGGCCACTCATGGTTCACAGGCTGAGATCCCACATTAGCTTGACTCTTTTCCATTTCCATCCTGAAGTGTTTTTGACTCTCCTTAGGCATCCTGGTATGGTAAGCATGCCCCATCCTTACTCCTTCCCCCACAACCAATAGTTCCACTGAAGTTAGTACAGAGACTTGATTGCATTTAAACCTGTTGAAGCTTAAAAACTCCTAAACTCAAGTTATCCACCTGCTACAGGCTCCTCCTGTAGCAGGAATTTCAGTAATGAGCTGCCATCACTGACAAAATTGAGTAGTTGGCATGGATGCCAGATTCCAGAGCTGAGCAGTGAATAAAGTAATAGTGAGGAAGAAGTGATATCATTGTGTTTTGAGTGTGTAGTCTTCTGGGTTCTGAATTTAGACTTTATGTTTTGGTAGAAAAAAGTACTCTGAGTCAATGGAAAGGATCTTTCATGATGAAATTTCAAGTATCAGCAAACTGCTAAGAGAGATTTATTTAGGGAGATGGGATATTCTGTCACCCCTGTAATAATACCACTTAAAAAGCTATCCCTGCCTAGTCCTCTGCTACATTATACCTAATAGTTATATAAGCAATTGAGCTATAAAACCAAAACAGTTACTCTAAGTGACCTGGATTGAAAACACTCCATTTCTTTCAATTCAAGCAAATGTCCAAATTATTCAGATCACTGTTTCCTTTGTGTGTATGTCTGTGCATTTATGTATGTGTATATAAACACATACACACCTGTACACACAAATAAACACACATAGAGAGAGAGTATGATGCTATGGGGGGAAATGACTCTAGATTCTGTGCTCAAACCCCACTCCTAATGCTCTATACTTAGGGAAATTTGTTCAAGTCACATAACTAACATGGGTCTCATTTTCCTCATCTGTAAAATGAGGAGATTGAGCTTGATGATCTCTAAGGTCCCTTATAGCACATAATCTATGTCTCAAAGTTCCTATCCAAAATGGAAATGTATAAACCAATTAAAAACTTATTATTTACATAGTTATTCTGAACAATACAGTGATCCAAAAGAAATCTGAATAACTTCTGATAAAAATACTAACCATCTCCACAGAAAAAAACTGATAGAGTCTGAGTGCAAATTGAAGCATACATTTTTTTCACTTTAGTTTTTTTCTACAACATGATGAATATAGAAATGTGTTTTGCATTATTTTACATGTATAATTTATATCACATTTCTGGTCTTCTCAATGGGTGGGGGAGAGCAGAGTTGGTGGGAGAGAATTCAAAAGTCAAACAATTTTAAATGACTTTTTGAAATAAATAAATTAGAAAAAGTAATCATTTAGAAGACTAAGGACATAATCACAAGTTAGAAGCAACATAATAAAGAGGGAAAAGTTCTGGACTTGCTATCAGAAGACCTTTGTATTTAAGTTCCAGATCTGATTTTTACTAGCTATGGGCCACCAGACTTTTCTGACTTTGGTAAGTAGGTGGGTTAATAGGACTATATTCGACTTGACTTGTATTTCTAAGGAAAGAACTTGTAAACAACAAAGCCTTGTCAAAAATTTGAGTTATTTAAAAATCTATAATCTTTGAAATGAAATAATCCCCCCCAAATTAAATACTTATTACTCTTAGGAGGAAACAAATTATGTTCACATCCACTCAATCCTTGATGAAAGACAATTTTTATGTGACAATTTTATAGAGGTTATAAAAGAATAAGGAGCAGAGAGGGTCTCAAATGCCTGCCTCTAATATCCAAAGCAATCTGATGCCTGCAAATCCAAACAGTTTGGAGTACTCCTTCTCTGAGGACATAAGTGACCAAAAGCAGGGGATTCTGTTCTGATAACTAGAGCTAAAGGAGGAAGGCATAGAATAAAGATAAGAAAATCTTTCCATGTAGCCAATTTCGAAATCTTGCTTGAAGAAAGGTAGAGAAAAGCAAGGGCAGCAATTGTGATTTCTCTGCTGCTTTTTTGTAGGTAATTTGGGAGGTTTGGACATAACTGTGATTGATAAAGGTCATGGGTATATTATATACCCTGGACTTTCATAAAATGTCCAAATGCAGCCAAGGAGCTAACAGTAGATCATTTTTGTGAGATGTTAAACAGTATACCCATCTTCTTTTTACCTACTTGAGGCAGCTATGTGAATTTTGTGAAACTTGTTTGCTTTAGGAATTTTTATGAGTTCCAACTCTTGCAAGTTTTGCACAGCACATCACAGCATCAGATTTAGAGAAAGTGAGACTGCAGTTGTTTCTCCTAAAATGTTAAAGTCAAAACAAATGAATAGCAACAAAAGCCCTCATCTCTGTGTTTTTGTTGGTTTACAATGCTCCCTCTTCCCTTTCCCACTTTCCCCCCCTTTTTTCTATCTCTTGAAATGAAGTATGAGATTGAGTGATAGGCAACATGACTCTCCTATCCTGAGGTCATCATTCTCAAACAAATTCTCTCTCTCTCTCTCTCTCTCTCTCTCTCT
>NW_027187348.1:14719047-14738922 GCF_028583685.1 Petaurus breviceps papuanus | reverse complement strand
TCTCTCTCTCTCTCTCTCTCTCTCTCTCTCTCTCTCTCTCTCTCTCAATTTTCTGCCTGTAGCATACAATAGTTTATTGTCATGATTTAAAAGTAAAATGAGGGGGCTGGACAACTTGCTTTCTAACATTCTTTCTAACTAAATCTAGGGTCCTATGTAAAAAGAGATATTTTTGCAGAATTATTATTCCTTCCTTTCTTATAGGCTCTAAATATATGATAATTGACTTATTGATTGATTTGGTCTGAGATATATCAGTATTCAATCTTAAATTTATCTCTTAGGTTTAAAAAATTATTACATTTAAAAAATGTAATTTTCATCCTTAATTTATTGCATTGATATGCTTTCAGGAACACTACAAACCATAATAAATGGAACTATATTTACGTTAAAGAATATTGCTTTACTGTCAAGCATATTTTGTTTTTAAAAATATAGTTTGTTGATATTCAATTTTGGCATACGAATAGAACACATTATTTTACAACAATAAATCAAATCATGTATACTTTTGATAAGAACATACCACATTTATGCAAAGAGCTCAAACACATCTTTGTGTACTAATTCAAATGTTCAATGGTCCTCTGGGGGGTGGGGGAAAGAGATAGTATGTTTGCAATAGTATTCATCACTGTGAGAGAGAAGATCCAAGGCAAAAGACAAGTAAAAGAAGAATTCACTGGTGTTGGTAGCTGGTAAGGTCTGTGGTATTTTCCTGTTTATAGAATACATTTTGCTTATTGAACCACACTCCAAAACATTTCAGGACTTCATGAAATTCATACATAATTATGCTAGTCAAAGTAATTATGTAATTATTAAAAGATGTCTGAGCTATCTAATCACACAAGAGAGACCAAATAGATGAATAATCTTTATTGTCTAGTTGTCATTTCACATTCTGGTGGACACTATCTTAGTTGTCCATCAGTATGTATATCTGGGACAGAGTGTACAGATAACAAGTTGGGCTCAGCATTGAATAGGAAGAAGTATGCTATATTACTGTTAGGAAATTTAAAAGTTCCTGTATTCAATAATGTTCATTTCATGAAATCAAATGTGTGTATACACACAGACATATATATGTATATGTGTATGTGTGTGTGTGTATATATATATATATATTCAGTATTTAAATTCTACTGTTGTTTCCATGTGGCTACAAGACATTGAGTGCAACCGTCTCAGAAGAGCTAAAAATTAGTGTCATGTAGGTGACAGTAAATACACATGGTGGGTATGAGAAATCTGCAACATATAACCAAGTTCGAACTCCTAAAAAGAACAATATTAAAAGGTGTCATGAAGGACTTATAGGATAGAAATAGAAGATTTATTGATGGTACAGCAAAAGTAAACAATAACAGACAGAAAATCAAAATGATCCAATGGTACCTCCAAATGTCAGAAGACAACAAGATTCTACATATTGGTAAACTTGTGGGAGGACAGGAAAACATGAGCAAGCATCAGAAAGTATGGATGGATTTCAGTCAATTTGCAGAGGAACTACCAAATCAATGAGATCATAGATCATTTTGAACATTTGAGAGCTGAGATGGATAACTAGAATGTGATGTAGGGTCCATTATGTATGTGAAGTATGGCTTATTGGTTATATAATAATAAGAATAATTATGTTATAGACATATCTAGTTAGAAAGCATATGTGTTACATATACATGTCTGCAAATTTACATAGCTACACTGGTACATGTCTAGATACACAGACATACACCAAAATGCTAAATCATAGTTTTGCAAAAAGATCCACAAAAGCAAGAAGTACAGTCTTTTTTCAGAGAAAAATACTAAAATCAGTATTTCCTGTTTAAGGCACTGATACCCTGATACCTTTTCCATTAAAAAGGGGGTTTCTAATCCCACTGAGACCAAAATCTTTATGGCATTTGGTTCCACACGTAAACAAGTTTTGGGTTTTCTTGAACATATGCAATTGCCATAGAAAATTTCATGGCACATTGCACTGACAGGAAAGATAATTACTTTACCCATGTATTAGTTGTAGTGTAGCACCTTACCTGCAAGCTGACATCTGGTATGGTTCTTCACACTTCCGAAAATATATGACCTCATTGGTCATGACATTCCATCTCTGAGACATTGTGCAGCCAAAAGATATACCTGTCATTATGAGCTGTGAATAAGAACAGAGATCAGCCTGCAGGTAGAGCACTCTACTTTCTCACTGACATTTGAGGCACAGATATATCTTTACATTGATTAACTAAGAGTAACTATGATGTAGATGGGATAACTTGAGTGACTATCAAATTGAAGATGTATAGTCCAGATAAAGTTAAATGTTTTCAGACTCCAAATAAGAAGGGAGAAATCCTATCAGTTCATCACATTTGATGTAGCCTATTCATCTAAACATATGCTCAATCATCATAAAATAAATACCATTTGAAATGCTATTTTAATGTAATTACAATATAAAAATAAAAATATTTTGGTGTTTAGAGTGCTTTAAAGTTTACAAAGAACTTTCTTCAGGAGAATTCTGCCAGTAAGATACAATGTAAATATCATTAGTTTTATTTGTTCACATCCAACACAATTAAAAATAAAAGACATTTATGAGTATCTACTATGTGCAAGATGCCAAAAAGAACTAGGTGTTAAGTTCAAGAATGTTAATTTCAAAATAAAAATGAAAAAAAAAAATAGTATGGAAAGAAGAGCAAACAGAAAAAAATATTCTGACCAGAAAAAGTTACTATGCTATCAAGGGAGATCAAAACGCATACTCAGAAGAAGGTAGCAAAATAAAAGCTCCAACATCCAAGGTCTCTAAGGAAAACATGCATTGGTTTTAGGCCATGGGAGAGTTCAAAAAGGATTTTGAAAATCAACTAAGAAAAATATAAGAAAAATTGGGAAGATAAATGAGAGTAATCTAAGAAAATAATGAAAAGAACACTCAATAGGAGTCAATAGGAGTCAAGGAGACAAAAAATACAGATGAAAATAAAACCTAAAAAGGAAAAAAAATAATAGACTAGACCAAATGGTAAAAAATGGTTTAAAAAGCCAATGTGGAGAAGAATGCCTTGAAAAGCAGAATTGGTCAAATAGTAAAAGAGGCACAAAAATTCACTGAACAAAATAATTTCTTTTTTTTAAAGCAATCGGGGTTAAGTAACTTGCTCAAGATTACATGGCCAGTTATTGTTTCTGGGTGTGGTGCTGAGTATCTGAGCCCGGATTTGATCCAGGTCATCAAGACACTGGAGTAAGAGCTGAGCCACCTGGCCGCCCCTAAGCAATTGGGGTTAAGTAACTTGCTCAAGGTTACACAGCCAGGTGTTTCTAGGTGAGTGCTAAGTGTCTGAGCCCGGGATTCGATCTCCAGGTATTCTAAACACTGGAGCTGGTGCTCTTACTTGCTGTGCTACCTGGCCACCCCTCTACAAAATAATTTCTTAAAAATTGGAATTGAGGGCGACTAGGTGGTGCAGTGAGTAAAGCCCCAGCCCCGGAATCAGGAGGAACTGAGTTTGGTTCTGGCCTCAGACACTTAACACCCCCACACATAAAAAAGTAGCCATGTAACCTTGGGCAAGTTACTTAACCCCAATTGCCCTCCAAAAAGGAAAAAAAAATTAGAATTGAGCAAATGGAAGTTGATGACTTTATGAGAAATCAAGGAACAATGAACCAAAAACAAAATAATGAAAATAAAAAAATAAATGGTGAAATATCTCATTGGAAAAACAATTGACCTGAAAATTAGATCCAGGATAGATAATTTTAAAGTTATTACACTATCTCAAAGCCAGGATAAAAAAAAAGATGCTAGATGTCATCTTTCAAGAAAACTGCCCTGATGTTCTGGAAACAGAGGGTAAAATAAAAATTTAAAGGACCCATCGATACATCATCTCCTTATAGGACCACAAAATGATAATTGCCTGAAATATTTTAGACAAATTCCAGAGCTCACAGATCAGGGAGAGGATATTTCAAGCAATCAGAAAGAAATAATTCAAGTATCATGAATTCACAATCAGGATAACAAAAGAGTTAGCAGCTTCTACATTATAGGATCTTGCAAGAAAAGCTAGGATAACAATCAATAATCACCTACCCAGCAAACCTAAGTATAATCTTTCAGGAGGGGAAATGGACATTCAATGAAATTGAGAACTTTCAAGTTTTCTTGAAAAGATGAGAGCCAAATAGAAAGTTTGACTTTCAAATAAAAGGCTCAAGAGAAACATAAAAAGATAAATAGCAAAGGGAAATCATAGTGGATTTAATAACTTTAATCTGTTTACTTGCATACATGGGAAAATAATATTTGTAATTAATAGGAACTTTCTCATTATTAGGGCAGATATGAGTATAGACAGAGGGTACATGTCTAAATTGAATATGAAAGGATGATATCTAAAAAATAAAATTTAAGGGATGAGAGAGGAATGCACTGGGAGAAAGGGAAAGGTACAATGGGCTAAATTATCTCACTTAAAGGAGACTCATATAAAATCCTGACTGTGTCTCCTTGATATTTGAATTGTTTGCTTCTGACTGCTTGCTGTATTTTCTCCTTGATCTAATAATTCTGGGATTTTGGTACAATATTTCTTGGTGATTTCACTTTGGAATCACTTTCAGAAGGAGATTGGTGTATTCTTACAATGATTATTTTACCCTGTGGTCCTAGTATATCAGAGAAGTTTTCCTTCATAATTTTTGGGGAAAAAAATAAAAGATGTCTAGGCTCTTTTTTGATCATGGATTTCAGGTAGACAGATAATTCTTAAATTATCTCTTCAGGATCGATTTTCCAGGTAAATTGTTTTTTCAATGAGATATTTTATGTTTTCTTCTATCTTCATTCTGTTGATTCTGTTTGATTCTTGATGCTTCATAGAGTCATTAGCTTCCACTTGCCCAATTCTATTTTTTCCGAAATTATTTTCTTCAGTTAGCTTCAGTACTTCATTTTCTATTTGACAAATTTGACTTCTACAGGAGCTGTTTTCTTCAGTGGATGTATTTTTTGCCATTGTGCTTATTCTTTTTTTTTTAAGAAGTGGTTTCTTTAGACTATTTTTGTGCCTACTTTTCGACTGTATTGATTCTTTTTTTTTCATTATTCTCCTCCATAACTCTCATTTCATTTCCAACTTCTACCTCTCTTACTTGATTTAAAAAATCCTTTTTGAGCTCTTCCAAGAACACTTTTTGATCTTGAGACTAATTTATATTCACCTGTGAGGCTTCACTTGTAGACATTTTGACATTGTTTTCCTCCTCTTAATTTGTATTTTAATCTTCCCTGTTGAAATAATAGCTTTCAATGTTCAGGGCTCTTTTTTGTTTTTGCTTATTTTTAAAAGTTGAGCTTTGCTCCGGGGTTATAGGGAACATTGTCCAAAGCATCTTGTGTTGCAGGCCAAAGACCTGGTCACTGACTTTCAGATCCAACCTTAGGCACTTGTGGCTTGCCCACTTTATTGGGGTGGTCCAGCCTAGTTGGCCTCTCTGCCATGACTCCAAGGATGGCAATTTATGTTCTGTGTTTGGGCTGGAGGTCCCAAAAATGGCCTGCTGTGCCACTAGCCTGCTAAGCAAGGACCTTGGGTCCTTGGTTACTGATTTGTGCTGTGACTAAGAGACTTCCACCGACTTTTATGGACACTATGTATGCTTGGCTGCATTCCTCTTTTACTCAAATGAGTAGCCTCAAAAATTGAAGGATCAACAAGAAAGATCTGTCTCACTTTGTTCATAGGGAGCAAATTCCTGGATAGGAAGCATCCCAGCAAGCCACACCTCAGCAAGCCACCAGGAGATTCTGAGTTCCAAGTTGGTGGAGCAGGTAAATGTCAACACCAAGGGCCCCCACATATTTTAGCATAGCCATGGGAAGTAACAGACTCCACTTCAGAGAACCACCACATGCTTCAGCACTGCACTGTGTGTCCAGGTAACCTTCAGTGCTTAGACCTCCATGTGCTTCAGTGAATCCCATGGTGGATGGGGATCCTCCAATAGCTGGACCTCCACAGTATAGCCTTCAGTATAGCCCAGGGCAGCCAGTCATATTCTGACTGTTAGACTACCAGGTACTTCTTTGCAGCCCAGCACAAACAGGCACTCTACATGGCCCAGAAATCCACATTCTTGGAAATGCAGAAAAACCCTACCTGATCTCATCATATGCTGGACACCACCACTAGGACCCCAGCTCAGGACAAGGTAAGTTAATAGACTCCTACAACCTCCACCTGCCAGTAACTGAGGCCTCACTACACAAAGTCTGGGACCAGGCCCCTGATTCCCAGCTTGGAATAGTGCCTCCTGTGTTCCCTCAGGAGAACTACACTTTCAAAGCCACAGAATAGGCAAAGAAGATGAGCAAGGACCAAAAGTAAACATTGACCTTAGATAATTTCCATGGTGACCAGGAAGATCAAAATGCAAAGTCAAAAGGGACAACTTTGTCAGTATATCGACATCGGAAATCTCAAAGGAGAAAATGAATTGATCTCAAGCCCAAAAACCTTTTTTTAAATTTTTAAACCTTTATTTCAATAAAATTTTTGATATTTTTGCTTTAACATCACTTTATTTCCAAGTGTATACCACCCTCTCACCCTTCCAAAGAGAGCTGTCTTGCAACAAAGAAAAAAGGGGGAAAACCCCAACAATTCAACAAAGGTAAACACTATGTTGAAAAAGTCTGACAGGGGTAGCCAGGTAGCACATCCAGTAAGAGCACCGCCCAGTGTCAAATGATCTAGGGGATGGATCGAATCCTGGCTCAGATACTTAGCACCACACCCAGAAATAACTGGCCGTGTAACCTTGATCAAGTTACTTAACCCCAACTGGTTAAAAAAAAAGTCTAACATTATATAAAGTGTTTTAGAGACAGTTTTCCACAAACATAATTAATTCTCCACCTTTGCAAAGAAGTGAAAGGAGTTTCACTCATTTTGTTTTTTATAATCTGTTTTCTACCCCACAGGTAGAAAATTGTTGTGAGGACCAAATAAGATTCAAATAAAATAACACATGCAAAGCATTTTGAATACCTTAAAGAACTATACAAATGCTAGCTGTCATAATTATCGGTGCTATTTTTGTTGTTATAGCAGGGACCAAACCTGATGATCATTTTTTGTGGTTCAGTCATTTCAGTTGTGTTCGACTCTTCATGACCCTGTTTGAGGTTTTCTTGGCAACAATACTAGAGCAGTTTGCCACTTTCTTCTCCAGCTCATTTTACAGATGAGGAAATTGAGGTAAAGAGGGTTAAGTGACTTGCCCATGTTCACACAGCTGGTGTCTGAAACTAGATTTGAACTCAGTAACAGGGGTCTTCCTGACTCCAGATTGGGCACTCTATCACTTGTGTCACCTAACTGCCTTTTAGCATTAAAATTTCATAATATTTAGTTCCAGTTGTTTTACCATTGTTATTCCATATTTATTATTATAATAATCGTGTGTATATATATGTCTAGTTATATATATATATATATATATATATATGTATCCACACACATATGGGTTCTACTTTATTTTTTTCTCATAATGTCTTCCCATACTTCAACAAATTCATTATCTCCCACAGCAGAGTTATATTCTATTACATTAAAGTACAATTTTTTTTGTTTAACCATTCTGTGGTAGCTGTAAAGAGGTTTCCCATAAAGAGGGTTAGGGTTGCTCTGGAGAACCCAAAATACCAACACGCCAGGTCCTGCTGAATGAATTCCATTTGAATTTTCTTGGCCAAAGAATAGTAAAGTTTATTAAAAGTTCACTTGTATTGGACACAGAGTAAGTCTGTGCTAGGTCATTCTATGGCACTCTCACCCCACATAGAGGGAAGATGGGATTTTATATACAGAAAGTTGTGGGAGGAATCTAGGGGTGGTCTAGAGGAGGAGTTTGAGGAGGGTCTTCAGGAGAAGTCAGATGAGGTCAATGAGTGATTAAGGGTGGGAAGTTGCTAGAGACTACCTGGAGCTAGTTCAAGGGTGGATTAATATTTTGATAGGCTCAATGGTGGGAAGTAGATGGACAATGTAGGGGTAGGCTAGTAACAGGGGTCAGAGTACAGCAACTATGTATGGCTTTTGGCCTCATGCAAAAATGGGATGATTTAATCAGAGTTCAAGGGGGTTCCCAGAGCCTGCACCTCATTAGTTGTACAACTACTTTGTTTCTGGTTCTCTGAGTCAAAGGATATGGATATTTAATTTGCATAATTCTAAATTGCTTTCTAGAACGGTTGGAATCATTCACAATTAAAGTTCCTGTCTTACCAGAACCCCTTCAAAATTAATAATGCTGTTTTGTCATTGTTACCAATTGCTGAGTTTGAGGTAAAATCTCAGAATATGTTTATTTGTGTTTCTCTTTTACTGGGGATTCAAAGCATTCTTCCAGAGGATTTTTAATGTCTTATAAGTCTTCTTTTGAGAATTATTTGCTCATATCCTTTGAAATGGATTTTTTTCTCATATATTTAGTGAGTTCCTTTATATAAGATATATTCTTGGCTATCAGACATAGTCAATTCTCAACATTCAAGTTTAACTTTCATGAATTCAAGCATTAGTGTGATTTTATTAGTAACATCATTTTCACTTTTGCGTTGGCAGCCAAGCACATTCATGGCTATGCACAGTAGAGAAAAGAATGATTCTGCCACTCGTTTTCCAAGCTTGAAGCAAGGCTTCCCATAATCAACCAGCTGAATAGAGAAATTGAAGCTGCCGATCCCATCATCTATCACAGCCTCAAGGTTAAATACCAACTCTCCTCTGCTATACTCCCATACTGAGATCTTTAAGGATCTTAACCTGCACATGAAGTAGATGTGGTTTCCTTTATGGTCTCCAAAGTAATCCACCAGCTGTTTTGCTGCAGACACCACTCTAGGACCTTGACATGTGCTGACAAACTATCACAGGCATCTCTGAGGAGCTTGTCACACTCTTGATTCTGTTCTGTCCTCTGGAAGTTCTCAAGCAACAACTTAGCCAACTCCAAGCTCTAACAATAAGTCCATCCCAGAAGCACAAGTAGTTGACTGAGAGGCCTGAATTCTCTCTCCAGCAAGCAACTCAGACCTGAAAAGTTTTCTTCCTTTAATAGTGTTAGTGCTGTCATCACGATCTTCTCCATAAGGTGTTCATGGCTACTCAAGCAATAAAAATGGGCCATCTCCCAAGTCTGTGTTGTATTAGGATTAGGGAACAGAGTGAACTTTGCCTTCTCTGGATCCAGATGTTGAGATGGAACTTTTCCCAGTGTTTTAGAACTCAATGGTTTTTCCTTCATGTGTTCTGCATAGATATTGACATAGCCATATACGGCAACCAGGCTCCAGCTAACTCTCCTTATCAAGCACCCCAATACTTGCTCCTTTTGAAGGGGACCATCTTCAGTTTCACAAGCTCTAGGCAGCTCCTCATACAAGAGATGCCATTCAAACCCAAGGGGTTCTGCAGGGCAGCGAAGTATACGCAGAGTCTGACAGATATCATTGGCTACCCCAGGGGCAATAGGACTGGGACCTTTTAGAGACTTCAGTACTTTTTGAATAAAGTTGATCAGAAGTTTGTGCAAAGGTCAGCCACAGGTTTCTATGCCATTGTCCTCTCTAAGCAAGTGATCCAGCAGGGCCTGTGCCTATGGATGTGCCTACCACAGGAGGTCCCAGAGGTTGGTTGGAAACAGCTTTTGTCCTGAGCTAGGGTGACCAATTTTCCCCCTTCCTAATGCTGTCAGTCAAAGGCCCGATATCATCTTGTGGTATGGCCTCATACAGCTTCTTAAGAATGTCTTCTGGAAAGTTGTTTTGTAGATCTTCTTATAGCAAAAGAAACTCTGTCCTCCATTAAGAAGATAGGAGAAATTTCTGGTCCCATTCTAGCCATTTTTCCAACAACAGAAGCCAAATCCAGGCCACTCTTTGGGGATTGTTGTGCTACTCACACCTCATCAGGCCTGGACAAGTCACCAAAGTCTGCAGGGTCTTTTCCACCTTATTGGGGATACCCCATGTCCTTTGTGTGGCTGACGGACACATGCCTGTGCCAGTTTTCATTCTCCATGTTTCAGGCACTCACAAAAAATTTCAAAGAGGTGTTCTACCGAGGCAGCTTCCTCTTTTCCAAATGGATGCATTTTCCCAGCACAGAGTACAGGGCATGGAGGAAAGTGAGCTGTAATAAACAACCTGCTCTTAATCTCTCCATTCTTGGAGTACCTCCTACTCCCAGTACAGAAAATAGGGCCCAAGCCAGAGCCACTATGTTTAGAGTTGAGCCCCAAAAACCTACTTGAAAGAGCTCAAGAATGAATTTGTAAATGTAATAAGAAAGACAGAAGAATAATTGGATAAAGAAGTGAGAGGTATGCAAGAAAGAGTCAATAGCTTGCAAAAGCAAGGACAAAAAATGCCTGAAGAAAACAATTTCTTAAAAAAAATAAAACTGAGCATTTTGGGAAGATGGTGGAGTAGGTCAGAAAATTACATTCTCAGAAGATTTTCCCCCACAAAAGATTTAAAATAGCACCTTAAGGTATACAAAGTGTGGGTGGAGATAAATAAGAATAGGGAGACAACTGGGGTCTTCCTGGGACAATTTGAGAATATTGGAAGAAAAATCCCAGGAAAAGGTTTGGTCCCTGTGAAGAGTAAACAACTCCAGGCTAGGTTCTGTTTTAACAAAAAAGCAGGGAGTCGTGGGTTTTGTTGGTTTGAGAGAATGCATTGGCCCAAACTACAGGAACTTTTATCCCTAGGATAGTGAGGAGAGTTTGGCATTTGAGCCTGGGAAAATGCAGGGGACCTCTAATGAAAACAAACACCAGACCCAGCTGTGCTGTGAAGAGTAGCAGGTGGGAGAAGTAACCAGGACATACCCAATGAGTACAGAAGCAGTGGGGCAGAAAGTCCCTGGTAGTGACCACTTATAGGAGGCTGGAGGTATGTCTTTGATACAAAGCTGGGGGGGGGGAGAATTGAACATCTGGTGGAAGAAGTACTATGTCACAAACACAAGGACTAGAGGTGATAAAAAAATTAAGCTTTAACACAAAAAATGCACAAGCAAAAGAGAAAGAATCCAGCCACAGAAAGCTATTACAATGATAGAGATGACTGAGGTTCATCTTCAGAAAAGGATATTGAAGTAATGCAATCCAAAAAGAGTAATGTCAAAGAGTCATCTGTCCAAAAAGAATTCATAGAAGATATTAAAAGACTTCAAAAATCAAATGAGAGACATGGAGGAAAAACTACAAAGAAAATAAGAATAATCCAAGAAAAACAAGAAGGGGATGAAAGGAAAGCCAACCAATTATAAAAGGGGATCTACAATGTTAAGGAAGAAAATGACACCTTAAAAACTAGAATTGGACAAAGTAAAGCCAGTGAAATTATAAGAGATCAATAAATATATCAACAAAATATGAATAATGAAAAAATAGAAGAGAAAATGAAACATCTTATAAGAAAAAAACATCATATTTGGAGAATAGATTAAGAAGAGATAATATAAAAATAATTGTACTAACTGAAAGTTATGATAAAAAAAGCAATCTTGATATAATAATAAGAGAAATAATTAGAGAAAATTGTCCTAAAGCATTAGAAGAAGGAGGAAAAGCAGAAACAGAAAAATAATTTATCAATCACCACTTAAAAGAGATCCTATGAGGAAAATTCATAAGAATATCAGCAAAATTCCAAAAAGCCCCAGCTCAAGGATAAAATATTAAATATATGAAGATTAAAACAATTTAAACATGATGGTGTCATTATTATTATCATTATTCACAATTAGAATTACACAAGACCTAACAGCAGAGACATTAAAGAATCATAGGTATTGGTAGAGCAAAAGAATTGAGGCTCTTGATGAAAATATAATACCCTGCAAAGTTAAGTATTATCCTGAATGAATAAAAATGGACATTTGACAAACTCCCAGACTTCCAAAATTAAAACAAAAATCTTGGACTTAATAGAAGAATAGATATACAATAACCAAGAGAAATATAAGGTACACACCAAAGACTGATTATAAGGAATCATACAGACAGACTGTTTACTTTTTATGTATTTAAATTGTATGTCTAAAATTCTTATTAATAATTCGGTAGCTCATAAGAAAGATTGGGGTAAACCTGAAACTAAAATGAATTTAAAAAGTAAAACCATTTAGGAAGAGCTAAAAAGAGTATGTTATACAAATTAGGCATGAAAGGAAGAAATAATGCAGAGCAGCAAGATGGGGGAGAATGGCTGGTAGTTCTGTTAACCTGCTTTCATTGGCAATGGGTTTAAGAGGGAACAATACATATATATTTAGAAGAGTATAAAAATCTTCAGAATTCAGAAGAAATAAAATGGTAGGGTAAAGGGAGTGGGGAGAGGACAAGGGAGGGATCTTTAGAGGGGAGGGTAAGGGAATAGGTAAAATAGGGGTATTGAAGGGTGTTTAGATTTGTGGGAAACGAAGGATAGGGGAGTGATCATTTGAGGGGTTTAGGCAAGTAATAGGAGGACAAGGTAGTAGGTAGAAGTAAAGTAGAGGAGGAAGGAGGGATAGGACACAAAAAACAGGCACAACCATAAAAAACAAAGATCAGGAGAAGAATTTATTTGGGAAAGTATATGTCTATATATGTATGTCTATATGTCTATGTCTATATCTATAAAGAAACATATCCAAACTTAATTTTAGTCTTTGGGGGTTGGGTGGGAGGAAGGGAAAAAAGAACAATGTAGAAAATGCACAGCAAAGAACACAAGAAAACTCATAAGAAAGCAAAGAAAAGATGTACAATTCTCAACACAACGTGTATTATTTATTATACAGGCTTTCTTGAAAGGAAAATTTATTGTTACATATTTTGAATCATCTCTTATGTTCTACTATGCACATGACATGATTTTCCCCATTCTTATTTTGTATTTAAGATCCAGTATTTAAATTTATGATATGTTTTTATTTCTTTTCTCTATTCTGTATTTGTATTCTGGCATTTGAGTCAAAAATAAAATTGACTAAATAAAAAAAAAACCTACTGAACAAAACAATTCCTTAAAAAGTAAAAGTGGAGGAATGGAAAAGGGTGGACAAAAAGTAACTGAAGAAAATAATTCCTTAAAAATTAGAATTAGGCCAGTTGAAGCAAATAACTGTATGAGACACCAAAAACCAATCAAACAAAATCAAAAGAATGAAAAAATAGAAGAAAATGGAAAATACTTCATCAGAAAAATACCTGACCTGGAAAATAGATGCAGGAAAGATTATTTAAGAATCATTGGACTACGTGAAAGCCATGATTAAAAAATTTCTGAATATCATCTTTCAAGGAATTATCAAGGAAAACTGCATTAATGTCCTCGAACCAGAAGGTAAAAGAGTCATTTAAAGCATCCACTGATCTCCTGCTGAAAGAGATCCCAAAATGGATGGCGAGGCCTGGAAGATGTTGTGGGGGCCGCACATGGAAGCCTAGACTAGGCCTGGTCAACATGGCGGCAAGTTGATACACCAATACAAAGGCCATTACCAGGCCTATCACTGCAGGGATAGGATATGACAGAGCAGGGTAAGAGACAAATACAGAGTCCATGGCAGTGGCAGCAGCTACTCCTGGATCTATCAACCCACAGCCTGGAAAATTTAAAAAGCACCTATCTGAACTTCCAGAAACCAGGATGGCAAAGAGAACCCTGGCTGCTTCAATCCTCCCCTCTGACCCTGAAAACACAGTAATTATTGCTCCAGAGCAAAATTTTAAACAGTAAAGGCTTGGGAGCCCTAGAGGAAGGGCATGGCTAAGGCCCTGCCTCAAAATGTTTAAAAAATAGACTGCAAAGTCAAAGACATTAGAGTCCTATTATTGTGAGCAGCAAGAGCCAAATTCAGAAGGAGACAGATGCCAAAGCCACAACTGAGGCCTCAACAGGGAATATGAACTGATCTCAAGCACAGAAAGCATTCTTAGATGAGCTCAAAAAGAACTTTGAAAACAAAATTAGAGAGGTAGAAGACAAAATTAATAATTCTTTTAAAATCAAAATTAAAAAATTAGAAAAAAAATTACCACAAAGAAAACAGCTCCTTAAAAAGAAAAATGAGAGAACTGAAAATGAAATCTGAACCTAATTCATTAAAATTAGAATCAACCAAATTGAAGCTATTGACTTTATGAGGAACCAGAAATCAGTCAAACAAAACATCAAGAAAGAAAAATTAGAAAAAGAGTTAAAATATCTCAATAGAACATAACTCACTTGAAAAACAGATCCAGGAGAGATAATCTGATTATTATTGGTTTATCAGAAAATCATGATGAAAAAATGAGCCTGTACAACAACTTCCAAGAGTTCATCAGGTTAAACTGACCTGAGATCCTAGAACCAGAGGGTAAAATAGAAATAGAGAGAATCCACTGAACACCTCCTGAAAGAGATCCCAAATTGAAAAGCCCACAAAATATTGGGGCCAAATTCCAGAACTATCAGGTAAAGGAGAAAATACTACAATCAGACAGAAAGAAACAATTCAAATATCATGGAACCACAGTAAGTATCACACAGGATCTGGCAGTCTCTACACTGAAAGATCAGAGGAAGTGGAATACAATTTTTTGCAAGGCAAAAGAGCTAGGGTTACAACCAAGGTTCACCTAACCAGGAAACCTTAACATATTCTTCCAGACAAGGAGATGATCATTCAATGATATAACAGATTTCCAGATCTCCCTGACAAAAGTACCAGAGCTCAATGGAAAATTCAGCATCTAATGGTTGACTCAAGAGAGAAATAGAAATGTAAATAGGGAAAACACACACACACACACACACACAACTTGTTATTCAATAAGAGAAAACTGATTACATCCCTATATAGGAAGCTGATATCTGTTATATCAAGAATTCTATACTTATGGCAACATCTCAAAAGGATATAAATAAATAGAGGGTGTGGATATAAATTACAAAATAAAGTGATGATAAAAAACCTTATTATAACCCCCCTGCAAAGGGACTGCAATGGAAGAAGAGGAAAGAATGAAGCAGAAAAGGGTAAATTATGCCACACAAATCATCATAAAACATTATAATAGAGGGAAAGAAGTGAGGGAGATGAGCATTATATGAGCCTTTCCCTCATTGTTTCTGGCACAAGGAGGGAATAGCAAATCAGTTAAGTATAGGACTCTATTGAGAAGAGACATAAAACTTATCAGAATATGGGGAAAGAGAGGAGGGAGAGGAGCATTGCATGAGATTTATTCTCGTCAATCTTGGTTCAAGGAAGAATTAACATATTACATTATGTATAAAAACCTCTCATACTCCACAGGGAGTAGGAGGGGGGAAGGGCTAAAAAAAGGGGAGGGGGTTTAGAAGGGAGGGAAGAAGTAATAAGGGGGAAGGCTACAAAAAGGGATGGGGGCTAATAATAAGGGAATACTGAGGGAGGCATCGATGAAAAGGAAAACTTAAAAAAAAACTCTTAAAGAGGGGAAGGGAGAAGGGTGGGATAAAAGCATAAACAGGGGAGGGAATAGGATGGAGGGAAAGATACAGATAGTAATCATAAGTGTGAATGTGAAGGGGATGAACTCTCCCATAAAACAGAGGCAGATAGCAGAATGGATTAAAAACCATCATCCTACAATATGCTGTTTACAAAAACACATTAGAAACAGGGGGATACACACAGTGTAAAGGTAAAAAGCTGGAGTAAAACATATCATGCTTCAGCTAAAGTGAAAAAAGAAGGGGTAGCAATCATTTCAGACAAATCAGAAGTAAAAATAGATCTAATTAAAATAAGGAAGGAAACTATATCCTGCTAAAAGGCAAAATTGAAAATGAAGCGATGTCATTTCTAAACATTTATGCACCAAGTGGTACAGCCTCCAAATTCCTAAAGGAGAAATTAAGGGATTTAGAGGAAGAATAGATAGCAAAACTATACTACTGGGGGACTTCAATCTCCCCCTCTCTGAGCTTCATAAAACTAACCTAAAAATAAACAAGAAAGAAGTTAAGGAGGTAAATAGAATCTCTGAGAATATAGATATGGTAGACCTCTGGAGAAAATTTAATGGGGATAAAAAGGAATATACATTCCTCTCAGTGGTACATGGCACACACACGAAAACTGACCATGTACTAGGGCATAAAAAACTCACAATTCAGTGCAGAAAGGCAGAAATATTAAATGTATCCTTCTCAGATCATGATGCAATAAAAATGTATATAAGTAATAAAAGGCCATGGAAAATAGACTAAAAACTAATTGGAAACTAAATAACTTAATCCTAAAGAATGAATGGGTCAAACAAAAATTATAGAAAAAATCAATGACTTCATTCAAGAGAATGTCTAATGAGACAACATACCAAAACTATTGTGATGCAGGAAAGGCAGTTCTTAGGGGAAGTTTTATATCCCTGAATGCATACATAAATAAAATAGAGAAGGTGGAGGTGAATAAATTGGGTATGCAACTGAAAAATCTAGAAAAAGAATAAATTGAAAATCCCCAATTAAATAATAAATTAGAAATAATGAAAACCAAAGGAGAGATAAAAAAATTAAATTTAAGAATACTATTGAATTAATAAATAAAACTAAGAGCTGGTATTATGAAAATAACAATAAAATTGATAGACCATCAGTCAATATGATAAAAAGAAAGAAATCCAAATTACGAGTATCAAAAATTAAAAGGGTGAATCTACCTCCAATGAAGAGGAAATTAAAACAATAATTAGGAATTATTTTTCCCAATTGTATGCACAAAAAATTGACAATCATAGTGAAATGGATGAATATTTATAAAAATAAAAGTTGCCCAGACTAATTGAAGAGGAAGTAAACTAGTTAAATCACCTCATCTCAGAAAAAGAAATTGAACAAGCCATCAGTGAACTCCCTAGGAAAAAAATCCCCAGGGCCACTAGTGAATTCTACCAAACATTTAAATAACAATTGACTCCAATACTTAACAAATGATTCAGGAAAATTGGAGAAAAATAGGTCCTATCAAATTCTTTTTATGACACAAATATGGTACTGGTACCTAAATCAGGAAGAGACAAAACAGAGAAAGAAAATTACAGACCAAAGAGCCAGCCAATGGAGCTGAAGTGGAGGCAGCTGAGCTGTTCCCAGGTGGGCGAGGGACGAAGAAAGGCTGAGACCTCTTAGTCAGGCCCAGCTAGCCTGTCCTCCTAGCACCAGGGGAGAAAGGCCCCTGCAAAGGCTGGCAGGCAGCTCCTGGACTGACCACTGTGGAATGGATTAGCACCCCACCCATTACCATAGTATTGAAATATAGCTCCCAAAACTTTACAAAACCAGATGTGTTAAATTCAGAACAATAACAACCTCTGCACTACAATTTCATAAGAACTACAAACTTGTTTTACAATCCTCAAAGACAGCAGAGCCAACATGGTGGAGTAAAAGCAGTGACTTACCTGAACTTGGTACCAAACTACCTTCCAATATTTGTAAAAGTGACTCTAAACCAATTCTAGAGTTGCAGAAGTCACAAAATGGCATAGTGAAACACATCTCTACCCCAAGACAATCCTGAAAGGCCAACAGGATGGGTATATCCCACCAGACTGGGAACAAAATGCAGACTAGCATTGGCTGGACTGGATAGAGAAAGTTTTGGAGCAGGGATTAGGAGACTGAGCCACCGGCAACTCTGACTTCTCCACATACATATACCAAGAAGAGTGTGTAGGGTCAAGTGGGGGAGTTCTGTGGGACCTGGGAGATAGAGTTGCTATGGCTAAATTTGTATGCAACTGGAGGGCAGTACAGGTCACAGCAAATATACAGCAGCAGCAAGGGCAGATATGGCTGATTCTGGAGCTCTGGACACACAGACTGTGGAGGATCCAGAGGTTGATACAAAACAGCTGAAGTCTGAGACAATACACCCTCTCTTACCCCACCCCTACCCTGACTGGAAGTTTTGACAAGGAGTTAGAAAGTCAACCTTTTGACTGAGAAGATGAGTAAACAGTATATATATATATATATATATATATAAACTAAGACTAAGTAATTTTACTTTCCTGACAAAGTAGATCAAAACAGAACCAGAAGGAGACAACAACATCAAAGCTCCTATGTCAAAAGTCTCCAAGAAAAATATGAATTGGTTGCATTTCATTTATGAGGTCATAAAGAATTTTGAAACATAAGGAAGAGAAATTGAGAATAAATTGGGAAGATCAGTGAGAGTGATATAAGAAAGCCATGAAAAGCAAGTCAACAGTTTATTAAATGAGAACCAAAAAAAAAAAAAGACAGAAAATAACACCTTAAAAAATAGACTAACCCTGGGGTGGCCAGGTAGCACAGTGAGTAAGAACACCAGCTCTAGTGTCAGGATGACCTGGAGATTGAATCCTGGGCTCAGATACTCAGCACCACACCCAGAAATAACTGGCCATGTAACCTTTAGCAAGTTACTTAACCCCAATTGCTTTAAAAAAAAAAATAGACTAACCCAAATGGCAAAAAGGTCCAAAAATTCAATGAGGAGAAGAATGCTTAAAAAAAAATGGCCAGATGGAAAAGGAGGTCCAAAAGCTCACTAAAGAAAAAAAACCCTTCAAATTTAGAATGGAGCAAATGAAGCTAATGGCTTCATGAGACATCAAGAAATTGTAAAACAGAACCAAAAGCATAAAAAATATAGAAAAAAAAAAAAGAAATATCACATTGGAATAACCACAGACCTGAAAAATAAATGCAGGGGCAGATAATTTAAAAATCATTGAACTATATGAAAGTCATGATCATAAAATGATCCTAGACATCATCTTTCAAGAAATTATCAAAGTGGGGTGGCTAGGTAGCACAGCGAGTAAGAGCACAGGCTCCAGTGTTGAGAAGACCTAGAGATTGAATCCCGGGCTCAGACACTTAGTACTCACCTAGAAACACCTGGCTGTGTAACCTTGAGCAAGTTACTTAACCCCAATTGCTTAGGGGCGGCCAGGTAGCTCAGCGAGTAAGAGCACCAGCTCCAGTGTCGGGATGACCTGGATCAAATCCAGGCTCAGATACTCAGGACCACACCCAGAAATAACTGGCCATGTAACCTTGAGCAAGTTACTTAACCCCAATTGCTTAAAAAAAAAAGAAATTATCAAAGAAAACTGCCCTGATATCTAGAAGCAAACAGTAAAATAGAAATTGAAGCAATCCTCTGATCACCTCTTGAAAGAGATCCCAAAAAGAAAACTTGTAGGAGTAATGTAGCCAATTTCCAGACTTCCTGGGTTAAGAAGAAATTATTGCAAGCAGCCAGGAAGAAAAGTTTTTTTTTTGTTTTTTTGCAATATTGCAGTATTTTGGAAACATATTTGGGATAGCACAAGATCTACCACCTTCTACATTGAGGGATGAGAGGGCTTGGAAAATAATATTCTGGAGGTCAGTGGAACTAGTATTAAAACCAAGAATCATGTACCCAGAAAAAGTGAGTATAAAATTTCTGGGGAGGGGAAATCCACATTCAACAAAATAGAGGACTTTCCAGCCTTCTTGCTGAAAAGATCAGAGCTGAATAAGAAATTGAAGACTTAAGAGAAGCATTAAAAGGGAAACAGGAAAGAGAAAATTTAAGAACCTTTTTAAAGTTGAACTGTTTACATTTCTACATGGAAATGTGATATTTGTAACTCATGATACCTTTCTTAGCATTATGGTATTTGGAAGAAATAGGTAGGTAGATAGATGATAGATAGATAGATAGATAGATAGATAGATAGATAGATAGATAGATAGATAGATAGATA
>NW_027187348.1:14658508-14719037 GCF_028583685.1 Petaurus breviceps papuanus | reverse complement strand
ATAGATAGATAGATAGATAGATAGATAGATAGATAGATAGATAGATAATGATGGAATCCTAATAAAGCTGCCCCCCACCCCAATTTTCTAACTTTATTGTAGGACCAGGCTCACTGAACAGCAGGCCCACTGTACCTACCCAGCCCCCTTGCCAGTGTCCTAACTTCTTCATATATGCCTCACTGCTCACTGGAACAATAGGTGAGTCCCTGAGCTCTTAGTTCCCACAGAAACAGCAGGTGTGTCCAAGTGATGGAAACCCACCCATTGCCTCTACCTGGTCACTTCCCCCAGACTCAATCCCACAGAAACAGGTGCATTTTCCTCTATCACAATCACACCATCCATCTAGCCCAAGACAGGACCACAATACCTAACTATCTGTCTTAAGCAGACAGGACCAACGTAGCTAGCCCATTGGAAGGCAGAATGACCAGAATGCTTAACCACTGAACCATAGATTGGACATCTCCTCCATTATCTAATCCCTTAACAAATGCCTCCTGCCTTTTTAATATTCATGATTCCTGTTATGTAATTGCATCATTATCCTATAAAAATCCATCTTGCTTTCTCTGAAGCTGCTCATTTCTCTTGTAACTTAGCCTGCTTCATGAGAGGTGTCAACCTCAATAAATGCCTATACTTGAATTAGAAAAAAAAGAAAATTACAGACCAACTTCCCTTATGAATATAGATGCAAATATTCCAAATGAAATATTAGCAAAATGATTACAACAACTTATCACAAGAATAATACACTTTGATCAGGCGGGATTTATTCCAGGAATACAAGGGTGGTTCAATGTCAGGAAAACTATCAGTATAATTGACCATATCAACAAAAAACTCGCAGAAACCATACCATTATCTCAAAAGACACAGAAAAGGCTTTTGACAAAATACAACACCCATTCTTATTAAAAACACTAGAGGGGCAGCTAGGTGGCACAGAGAGTAGGCCAGCACAGTGCCGGCCCCGGAGTCAGGAGGACCTGAGTTCAGTTCCAGCCTCAGACATTTAACACTCACACAAAGAAACTAGCCATGTAAACTTGGGCAAGTTACTTAACCCCAATTGCCCTCCAAAAAGCAAAACAAAAGCACTAGAAATTATAGGAATAAATGGAGTATTACTTAAAATAAGTAGCATCTCTCAAAAACAATCAGCAAGTACTATAATTTAATGGGGATAAGCTAGAAGCATTTCCAATAAGATCAGGGGTGAAACAAGGATGTACACTATCACCCCTCGTATTCAGTTTGGTACTAAAAATGTTAGCAGTAGTAATAAGAGAAGAAAAAGAAATTGAAGGAATCAAATTAGGCAAAGAAGAGACTAAGCTATCAATCTTTGCAGATGATAGGATAATATACTTAGAAAATACTAGAGAATCAAGTCAAAAACTACCTGAAATGATAAACAAATTTGGCAAAGTTGCAGGATATAAAATAAAAACACATAAGTCCTCGGCATTTCTATATATCTCTAGTGATATCCAAAATCAAGAGATAGAAAGAGAAATCCCATTTAAAGTTACTGTAGACATTATAAAATATTTGGGAATCTACCTGCCTAAACAAACCCAGACCTTATATGAACACAATTACAAATCACTATTCACACAAATAAAGTCAGATCTAACTAATTGGAAAAAAAAAAAACACCAATTGCTCATGCCTCAAATCTGAGGTTCTACATCTCACTGTACAGATTTGCTAAAATGACAAAAGAAGAAAATGATAAATGCTGGAAAGGATGTGCAAAATTTGGAGCACTAATGCATTGCTGGTGGAGTTGTGAGCTGATACAATCATTCTGGAGAGCAATCTGGAATTATGTCTAAAGGTCTATAAATAAGTGCATACCTTTTGACTCAGCAATACCATTTCTAGGGCTAAATCCCACAGAGATCAGAGAAGTGGAGGAGGACCAGTATGTACAAAAATATTTATATCAGCTCTTTTTGTGGTGGCAAAGAATTGGAAATCAATGGGATGCCCCTCAATTGGGGAATGGCTGAACATATTGTGGTATGAATGTAATGGAAAACTACTGTTCCAGAAGAAATGAGGAGCAGACAGACTTCATAATAACCTGGAGGGACTTATATAAATCGATGCTGAGCAAGAAGAGCAGAATCAGTAGAAATCTGTACACAATCACAGACCCAATGTATGTGTGATGACTACTTCAATAGACTGGGCTCTTCTCAGAAATGTAAGGTTATAAGACAATTCCAAAAGATTCATGATCAAAAGAGATATCCACATCCAGAGAAAGAAATGTGGAGCCTGAATGCAGATTGAAACAAACTACTTACTGTGTTTCTTTTTCTTCTTTTGTTTTGTTTCCTCTTTCCACTGATCATTCTATCAGTTGCCATCCTTCTATACAACCTGACTAATGATTAATCTGTAGATATTTATGGATCCTATAAGTGAGTGTATACTGCCATTTTGGGGAGGGGGAAGGGAGGGGATAAATTTGAAACTCAAGGGACTATGGAACTGAAGGATGTAAACTAAAAGTAAATAAACAAATCAAGTTAATTTTAAAAAGAGATCCCAAAATGTAAACTCCAAGAAATATTGTAGCCAAATTCCAGAATTATCAGGTCAAGGAGTAAATACTGAAAGCAGTCAGAAAAAAATCTACTCATATATCACAGAACCACAGTCAAGATTATGCAAAATTTAGCAGCTTCTAAATTAAAGGATGGAGAGCTTGGAATATGATATTACATAAGGCAAAGGATCTTGGATTACAACCAAGAACCAACTACCCAACAAAATTGAGCATAATCTTTCAGAGAAGGACATGGGCATTTAAAGACATAGGGAATTTTCAATCATTACTGATAAAAAAAAAACAGAGCAGAACAGGAAATTTGATATTCAAATACAAGAATCAACAGAAATATAAAAGGTAAATAGAAAAGAAAAAAAGAACCATCTTATCCAAAAAGTTTAAACTGCTTACGTCCCAAAATAGGAAGATTATACTAGTAACGGTTGAGAATTGTATCTTTATTACGGCATTTAGACATGGTATACATAGACAGAGGGTGAGGGTATAAATTAAATTTTATGTGATGATAAAAATAATTAAGGGATTAAAAAGGATTGTAGTGGGAAAAGAGAAAAACAGAAAATTACATAATATGAAGAGGTTCAAAGACCTATTATAATGGGGGGAGAGATAGGAAGGGGGGCATTTGTTTGAACATTACTGTCATAAGGTTTTGCTCAAAGAGGAAATAAATTATACATTCATTTGGCTATAAAAATCTATCATACCCTATAGTGAAATGGGGGGGGGTGAAAGAAAAGGAGGGGGTGGATAGAAGGAAGACAGATGGAAGGGAATAAGAAGCAGGCAAAAGAAGAAAGTAGGAATAGAGACTGATATACTGTAATGGGAATGCAAATTTGGAAGATCTTCCCTGCCCCTAGGCTAAAGTGCCCCTGAAGCCTGGGGTGGGAGGCTTGTTATTCAGTAGATACTTCTTGATTGGCCAGTGAGTCAATAAGGTTGTTACATTCTCTGAGCCAGGAGAAGGCTATATAAGCCCTGATGTGTAGCTTTGTTTTGGGACTCACTTTGAGAAGTGTTCTGTGATTTGATCTGAATTCTGGGAAGCCGTTGTTGAGAGTCCCCTGGCTTTGAAAAACCCAGATGTGGAAACCCAGATGTTGACTGGGTATGGATGTAATGGTTGGACAGTGTGGAAATCTGTCTACTTGATCTGTTTCTGTCTTGATAATTATGCCTGTATACTTTGAAGTTCGGGGTGCTGACCTTTTCCCCTGAACAAGGTAAACGATATATGTCTGACTGATTAAAGTAAGCTTGTTAACCCATTTTGAGTTGCTTTCCTTTAACAAAGCAGATCCAAGAACCTGTATGGGCAGCAAACCCTGAGGACGCGCTTGGGGTGCTTGCTGCTACATATACTGAGGGCAAATTGAGGGAAGTGATGTTCAGAAGCACAACACTGTTGAGGAGGGAACTAATGAAAGGTGAGATAAAAGCATAATGGGAAAGGATAGGATAGAGAAGAAGATAGTTATTAATCATAATTTTGAATATGAATGAGATGAACCCTCCCATAGAAGGTAAAGGGATAGCAGAATGGATTAAAAACCATAAACCTACAATATGTTGTTTACAAGAAACACATCTGAAGCAGAGACATACACGGAGAATAAAGGTAAAAGGCAAGAGGAGAATAAATTATGCTTCACTTGAAGTTAAAAAAAAAACACAAGCAGCAATCAGGATCTCAATCAAAGTCAAAGCAAACAGAGATGAGAGAGGAAATTATATCCTGCCAAAAGGTACCATGAAGTAATATCATTGATAAATATATTATGCACAAGTGATATAGCATCCAAAGTCATAGAGAAGCTAAGTGAGTTACAGGAAGAAATAGACAGCAAAACAATACTAGTGGGAGATCTCAACCTCCCTTCTAAGAACTAGATAAATCTAATAATAAAATGAACAAAAAAGAAATTAAAGAGGTGAATAGAATTTTAGAAAAGTTATATATGATAGACCTTTGGAGAAAACAGAACAGGAATAGAGAGGAATATATATTTTTTCTTAGTGGTATCTGGAGCCTACACAAAAATTGACCATGTACTAGAACATAAAAGCCTCACAATCCAATGCAGAAAGGCAGAAATATTAAATGCATCCTTTTCAGATCATGATGCAATAAAAATTACATGCAAAAAGGGCCATGGAAAGGTAGACTAAAATTAATTGTAAACAAAATAATCCAATCCTAAATAATGAGTAGGTCAAACAAAAAATCAGAAACACTCAATAAATTCATACAAGAAAATGGCAATAATGAGACACCATATCAAAACTTATGAGATGCAGTGAAAATGGTTCTTAGGGGAAATTTTCTGACTCTAAATGTTTACTTGAATAAAATACAGAAAGAGGAGATCAGTGAAAGTAAGAAGCTAGAAAAAGAATAAATTAAAATTATATTTACTACATAATCAATAAATAAAAAAAAATTTGTGTATACTTACTATACACAAATATAATTTTAAAAAATAGTCTTTTAAATACCAAATTATAAATCCTGAAAATCAAAGGAGAGAACGATAAAAGTGCAATTAAGAAAACTATCGAACTAATTGCTGATTTTATGGGAAAAAAATAGTTAAATAGATAAACCTTTGATTCTTCTGACTTAAAAAAAGAATGAAGAAAACCAAATCACCTATGTTAAAAATTAAAAGTGTGAATGCACCACCAATGAAGTGGAAATTAAAACAAAAATAAGGAAATATTTTGCCAAACTGTATGCAAATAATCTGACAATCTAAGCAAAATGGATGAATGTTTACAAAAATTTAAATTGTCCAGATTTCTTAAAAGAAGAAATAAAATACTTAAACAAGCCAATTTCAGGGGGGGAAATTTGAACAAGCCATTAATGAACTCCCTAAGTAAAAAATCTCTAGTGCCAGCAGCAAGAAAACATGAAATTTATATAATGAAAGCTTTTTTTTCCCCAAGTACAAGGATAACAGAAAGAAACTAAGGATTATCATTCTCTTAGAAGAATTTGAGTAGTCAAAAAACCAGAACACCACAATACAAGAAATAGCACATAGCTTCTCAACAGAAAAATTTAAATGGCAATTAAAGAAATTCATATCATAACTTAAACCCACTTCCCTCAAAAAAAAAAAACATGATGCAAACACCCAGACATAGACTATCAACATTTAACAATTCCCATCACAAAGAAGAATTTGAATATTTCAATACTATTTTGCCCTCACTAGAAATTAAAGCAAGGATTATGATAATTTGCTTCACAAACACTGGAGTCAAAAAAATAAAGATAAATAAATATAGCAACTAAAGATGTTAGAGTTTAAGAAGCAAATTAACCTAGCAGGGTAAAAGTAGAGGAAACAAAAATACTAAAAATGAGAAAGACCTATGCAGTGTCAACAACATAACAACATTATGACAGAGGGATGTTTCAGATATTTCTTCCTAAAAATCAATATAAAATAAAAATAAAAAAGAACTAAGACGAAAGCAATAGTCAAATAGAATATGTTTTAGCTTGGAAACAGGCCTAACAGACAATATTCTAAAATATATAACTTTTTGATACCTATATTTTGTGTGTTTGGTAGATTGTTTCCCAAATATTTCATATATTTTATTGTTATTTGAAAAAGGAGTTTCCTGATTACTACTTAGAATATGGTATTGTTAATAGAAATGTTGTTTGGGGGGCTTTGCTTTCTATCTGAAAATTTTGTTGAAGGTATTAACTGTATAAATCAGTATCTCTAATTCCTTTAGATTTCCTAGTAGACAACCATGTTATCACAAATAAGAATGTTTTTCCTCATATATATTTAATTTTATGTCTTTATTCTTTTGACTTGCCATTTTTCTAACCAAATCAGTAAATATTTCTTGGTGCTCACCAAAAAATTTTAAAAACATATCTAAATAGAAGATTCAGTACGAAAATAACATTATAAAAATGTAATTTGTAGTTTTATTGTTGTGGAAATCATAATATGAGATACTTTCTAGAATTCAATATAATAATAAAAATCATTTGCTGAAATAAAATATCTAGAGCGTCGAGGGAAATAATTACAGTAAAGGGAGAATCTACTTTTAAATCACAAATATATTACAAAGCATCAATTTTTAAACTATCTAGATCTCTTTAAATTTGTGAATGGACAAGTTACCATCAGAAACAGTAGAATCAATAACTCACTCTTCGTTAAACTGGATAATTTAAGTGATTAAGGAAGAACCCTCTAGGTAATAAAAATATGGACAACTGGATAGCAATTTTGAAGAAGTTAGACAAAGGTATACCATAAACTCATTTTACATATATATATAATTTAGGTAGGTATATGTTATGATTTTCCTCCAACTTCAACTTCTCCCTTTCTCTCCTACCTTTTTAATTTGCCAAAATATAAAGGATTAAATGTATGCTCACATGTAAAATGATTTATTGAGCACTTACTATACACAAAGTATGGAAAATTGTTATCAATAAGCTTTATTTTTGTAGTATTATATGTACTGATGATAAAGATCATAAATTTAATTCTTTTAGCCACACTTAAGATCCACCCTTCACCATTCAACTGGGCAAGTTCCAAAATAAATCTTTTTTTTGTGTGTGCCTTGGAAATACTGTTAGATGCAGGATTTCATTATATACAAAACTATAAGTTGAGTTAAGACTTCTTATATCAATACGTTTCTGTTTTAGATATCAGCTGAAGGCCCAGATGTCTTAAAACAACCTCCAAATATAGCCAAATTAGAAGCCAAATGACAAGAGAAAAGGACAAAGTTTTCCTCAATCATAGGTGACTAGAACAAAGTGTAACAAGATATTTTGGGTTCATTTTTATTTTATTTTTTGCAATAACTGTGGGAATAGATGGTAGGTTCCTGCTTCTAAATAATATTACCAGCCGTTTGGGAAAAAAAAAAGAAATATGGAGTTCTTAATACCAAATATTATATGAACTAATTATTATTATACCTGTGAAAAAATATGCTGACAGTATTGTGCATTCTAAATGGGGAAAACCTTTTACCACTATTTTGAAGCATTTAATTATTGCCTCAATTTGCTCATGTATTTTTAAATGTTTTTTAGTTCATGTTTTGAGGAGCCAAGATGGTGGAGCAAAAGCAGGGACTTCCTTGAACTGTCCCCTACCATCCTCTAAATACCTTTTTGACTCTAAAAAAAATTATAGATTAGCAGAATGCACAAAAAAGGCAGAGTGAAATAAATTTCCAGCACAAGATAATTTGGAAAGTCTTCAGGAAATGTCTGTAGCACTAGGATGAGAGAGGAGGTGTAAAGCCACAAATCAGCAACTTTCCAGAGAACAGCTTTCAAGGTTCTTATTATATAGTATAGTGAGCTCTCTATTTATTCAATAACAAACCAAAACATTCACAGAAAATCAAAATACAACTTTCTCTATGTCACACCTCAACAACTTATCACTAAAATGGCCATATAGTTTTCATCAAAGTGGTCACATAGTTTTCAACAAAGTACATTCATTTAGTCAATCACAAAATCCTTAATTCAATCACAAAGTACAAAAGTCAAAGCTCTCCACCCCTAGGTCACAGTAAACCATAATCTTCTCAGTCGGTGCACTATATCCAAATAAAGTCTTCTTTCAGCTTGACTCAAGGCTGGGTCTCAGCTTCCATGGTTCCTGTTCCATGGTCCCAACTCCAACTGTCACCTGGGTTCAAAGGTAGGCAGCTCCTAGTTCCTTGTCCAGCTCTTTGTCCAGTTCTTCATGCAGTTCCCATTCCATATTGAAGTCTACCTCAAGTCCTTTACAATTCCTCTTTTTGGGAAGGCAAAGCTTGGCAGAGCCATGACGATATTCATTTATATTGCCAGCACCATCATCAATTCACTATCTGCCTGTGAAATCAACTCAGACCCACCAACAAGGTCTGAGAACTCAACACAAATCATCAACATAGAAATCAACACAGACCAAAAAACAAGTTCCAAGAGGTCAACACAAATCATCAGTAAAGTCCCAGGACCTCCAAAATCTTCCTCCAGGATTCTGTAAACATATAACCAGAAAATCCTCTTTCAGGTCTTCCAGTAAAGGTCCCAGGGCTTCTGTGAAAAGTATCACAAAGAAACATCGACACAAACAGAGCAGACAAACAGAGTGCTGGGATACCACAAGTTTTCTCCTTCTTGACTCTGCCACTACAAAAGTCCTCTTCTCTGTTTTCCTATCCCTAGCCCTGGGCCTCTCCTTATACAGTCATTAGGTCCTCCCCAGTAGTTCACAAGGTCTAGGGTTCACAAGTTGTGGTGTTCACATGTTCTGTTTCTTAACAGACTTGATACAAAGCTCAAAAGAAACTTGAACTGAAACAAGGTACTAATTCAATAGCTGATTTGATAGCTGAATCAAGGTGTGAACTACTTCTGTGCTTGCCATTACAGGAGGACAGTCCAGCATAGGCTGCACCAGTGTAGACCAGGCCCCAGTAAACCTGGAGGATGCATATGGTGACTGAATCACTGGCAGCAGCAGGGGTTTCCAGACCTCTCAGCCCTCAGATGTCAAATGCAACTTAGAAGGAAAGGGCTGACAGAACCCTGGAGGAGTGTAGTGCAGTCAAGGGCAGGTTGCAGCAGCACAGCCCCAGTCCCAACACACCAGGAACATGGCTTGGGAGCCACTGAATTAGCAACAGCTGTGGCTGCTTTTAGAGCACTCAGTTGACTGATTTAAGGGGATAAAAAACTGACCAGAAGATTACAAGGGTAGTGTTGCTAGCACTGAGGTAGGATTCTGTTGAGGTCGGGCTCTGTTGCTTTGCCTATACTTGGATCCAGGTGGCAGTTCCAGGACAAGGTGGAGAACTAGCATAGCACAACTTGTGGCCACAGTGGAGGGGGGGACCCTCCACACAAGTCCAGTGCAACAACAACAGCAAAAAAATGCTTGTGGCACTCACAGAACAGAACACAGGCCTGGAAAGTAGTCAATGTTTCTAATAACATCAATTTGGAAGAACTGAAAACTTACAGGTCGCTAGAAGTATCTCTGAAAACAAAACCCCTGAAGATTGGAACAGTATACCCTCCACCCTGGAAGCAGAGCCATTACTTTTAACACAGTGTTAAAGGTCAAGTAATATTCTAGGGAAATTAGCAAATGATGGCAAAAAACCCCAGCTGAGGATAGAAAGTTACCATGGTGACAATTAGATCAAAACACACACTCAGAAAAAAGACAACAAAGTCAAAGCTTCTATATTCAAAACCTCTAAGAAAATGTTGCCAGAGATCTGAGGAGTGCCCCTCTCTATAGCCACCACAAGCTCTGGTACACTGGTGTTTCTCACCCCAGAACCCACACACAAAACTGTGACCCAGATCCAAGCAGGTCAAAGCAAGAGCTATTACCTTCTAAATAGTTGCTTGGTCCTCCTACAATCTGTAGGCCCAGACCTCTGGAGGCAGCCACATGACAGCAGCTGCACCTCTGCCACCTCTTGCCCTGGGGACATGGGTCAAACTGCTCTCTTCAGTCACCCAGTTAACAACAGATGTCCCCACTGACCTTTTATTTTCTCTTTGGCATTTATGGGTTGAGAAGTCTGGAAACCACCACAGCTTCAGGTGATTCACTTTCCTGAAGTCTGTTCTGGCCAGTCTGGGCCACTGGTCAGGGCTGATCCTGATCCAGGCCCATGTGGCTCACACAGGATTGTGTTTGGCTCCCAGCTTGGTGTGATAGACCCTTCCTATAAGCCTTCCAGCATGCTTTCAGTGGGAGATTTGTTTCTCTCTGTCACTTTTTGGGTTCTGTAGCTCTAAAATTCATATAGAATCATATTTTATAGGTATTGGAGATGGTTGCTTTAGGAGCTCACACAATTCCCTGCTTCTACTCCACCATCTTGGCTCTTCCCTCCAAAAACTATATTTCTAATTCATATCTCTGACTACTTTGCAACTTACTATTTTTTTTTGCTAGTTTATTTTTTATAGTCCTATGTCCAATATTACTGCTAGGCTTATATATATCAAAGAAATCAAGGAGTAAAGAGACATCATTATACAAAAGTATTTATAATATCTATCCCTGTGTTGACAAATACCTGGAAACTGAAGTAATGCCAATCAGTTGGGGAATGATTGAAAAGAGTTTGGTGTATAAATGTAAGGAAATATAGTCATGCTATAAAAAGTGAAGAAATGGTGTCAAAATCATGGGAATACTTGTATGAACTTATACAAAGTGACATAAATAAACTGGTAAACAATTTAAATAATATCAATATTGAAAAAAGACAAACATTATTTAAAAACTTAACTCTGATCAACATCATGAACAACCATGATTCCAGAGTAACAGTAATGAAAAATAATGTCCATCTCATGATGGAGAGGTGATGGACTAATAGCTGAGTGGAACATATTTTTCAATGTGAAAAATGTAAAAAAAAAAACTTATATGACTAATTTTTTTTTTGTTAGAAGAGTTTTGCATTCTTTTTTCATTGAGGGAGAGAGGTGAGAGGGGGAAAAAGCTTGATAATAGAAAAATAAAAATAAAGGACTTCACTTAATATTTATTGAGAAAATATATGATTTTCCACTACTCTAAATCTCCTGTCCTTGACTAGAAAGACCTTCCCTCAACCTCAAAAATGCCAAGTCCTGTAGGCTCATTTCTTATCCTATTTTTTTTTTTTTGCTTTTTTGGCGGGGGGAAGGCAGAGCAATTGGGGTTAAGTGACTTGCCCAAGGTCGTACTGCTAGTAATCTGTTAAGTATCTGAGGCCAGATTTGAACTCAGGTCCTCCTGATTCCAGGGCCAGTGTTCTATTCACTGTGTCACCTAGCCACTGTTTATCCTAGCTATGTCTTTTTTTTAAATTCTCATTTGTTGGGCTATTATACATAAACTAAACATATCCTTTCAGTGATATTACTTAGAAAGCCAAAGATATATAATAGCAAAGGGTAATGAGGAAAAAAAAAAAAACTTGACCATACTACCCTAGTTCTGAACCCATTCAATTCCTTAATAAAGGTCAATAAAATTTTATTAAATGCTTCCTATATTCCAGGCAATGTGAGAAATTATTTATATGTAATGTCCACCCAATAAATATATGTTGAATGAAGTATACAGTAAAAGAAATTTATTGATTTAGTCAAATAGTCAATGATAGAGATAGACTTGTCACGTAGTTTATAAATATGATTGTAAAATAAAATAGAATATTAATCAAATGAATGAATCAACATTGTGGTCAAAATATAGCTAGCATTTATATGGTATTTTAAAGTTTGCTATGTATTTTATAAATATGATTTCATTTGATCCCCACAATAACTCTGGGAGATAGGTGCTATTATTACTGCCATTTTATAGATGACAAAACTGTAGTAGACAGAATTTAAATGACTTATCCTGGGACACAGCGTTAGTGAGTGTGACCTATTCTATTTGCCATCAGTAGCTTTGCAAGGCTTCAATTGCTCTAAACACCATGCCTGTACTCAAATAAGCAAATCACATGAAATCCCATCAATGTGCTCATCATGGTGACTCAGGTTTTGATTCTCAACAACTTTTCAACACCCTTAGCTGCTTCTTCTTTCTAGAGTGCTGAAGCCTGGCATACTAAACTCCTTCCTAAGGAAGGTCTTAGAACATTCCATGGAACTCTGTTTTCCATCAGCAGCTCTCCTTGGCTTCACCAGATTACTCCCTGGTGGCTCTGGTGGCTCTTTCTGCCCTTTGTAAGGGGTTAATAAATATACCTTGAATTTAATTGAATGCGGGTGGGTGGGGGGGAAGTGGATGTTGAACAGGGGTCTGTCTGAATCCAATGCTTTATCCACTGCACTACCATCTAGATTACCAATACACAAGGGAAGTTTAGCTTTATCTGAAGTTTTTATCAAATAACAATTAAATCACTATAAAACAAGTAATATGGTTCACTGAATTTATTCCATTTGAGAAATCTGAACGCACAAATTACAGAATCAAAGTTGTGATTATTTCCCTACAAAAGGATAACTAGAAGTTTTTACTGTTGGGCTCAGTATGTATTGTTGAATATGGAAATGACTCCCTTACAGAAAGTTCTATAAATTAAAAACCTCACCTGCTTTCTGCTTGTCAAGTTTTCAAATTTTCATTCAGTCCCAAATACATAATTTTTCCCCTCTTGGCTAAATGATATAAATTTTGACCCAAACTTTCAAACTGTTTGTATTGAAAGACTGACTTGAAATAAGTATTCTGACGATTTCCGCTGACTGCCTTAATAAAGCAATCAATAAGCATATATTGAATACCTGAAAAGAAAAGTTTTTTTGGTTGACTGATTGATAATTGATCCCAAGGTAGCAGATTAAATAAACAAGGAGAGAAGCAAAGAGAAAGACTAGGAGTAGGTCCAGAAAAGGATATTGGGGCTGTACATGTTCATTAAGCAAGAGGAACCTGATGAACCAGTGAAGGAGTCTGAAAAGAAACAATAGGAGAGTAATGATGAGGTATGGACTCTAGGAGCCCCCTTGAGCTCTCCTTGAGTCCTTGAGGTACAGTACAGCTCTTGAACTCTAATCAAATTATCTCATTTGATGAGGCATTTGCATGAGGCAATAAGCTTTCTTGCTGAGCCCAAGCCTCTGTTCCTCCTACCGCCTTCTGTATATAAGACCCCATCTTGTCTCCATGGAATAGTGAAAGCAGCATAGAATAGTGAGAGTGCCATAGAATGACCTAGCACAGACTTACTCTGTGCCCAATGCAAGCAAACTTTTAATAAACTTTACTTTTCTTGGGCTGAGAGAAGACTTGAGTCGAATTCATTCTGCAGTATTTGGCGTGTTGGTATTTTGGGGTCTCCAGAGTAACCCTAACACTTTTTATGGGTAACCTCTTCATTTTTATTGTTCCCTGACTGGGTTAGGTCAGATTTAAAAAGAGGGTTAGGTAAAGTAAAAGTAAAGTTTATTAAAAGTTCTCTTGCATTGGACACAGAGTAAGCCTGTACTAGGTCATTCTATGGGGATCTCACTATTCTATGGCACTCTCACTATTCCATGGAGACAAGATGGCGTCTTATATACAGAAGGTTATGGGAGGAACAGAGGCTTGGGCTCAGCCACAATGCAAGGCTTATTGCCTCATGCAAATGCCTCATCAAATGAGATGATTTAATCAGAGTTCAAGAGCCTATAAGTTAAGGACTCAAACAGAGCTCTGAGGGGGCTACCAGAGTCCATACCTTATCAAGTAGGAAGAAACTCAGGAAATAACAATGTCTTGGAAACCCTGGGAGGATGCAGCATTCAAGAGAAGAAAGTGATTAAAATTATCAGAATCATAGAAAAGCCAAAAGAATGATAAAAACTAAGTAAATGACAATGGATTGAGCAAACAAAAGATCATTGGCAATTTCTAAAAAAAAAAAAGCCAGTTGTAGTAGAGTATCATCATGTCAGAATGTTAAAGATGGAAACTAGTTTAAGACAATTCAGTAACCACTAAGTTACTAGGTTGCACAGTGAATACAGTGCTGCATCTGGAATTGCAGCCCTGAATCCATAGCCATACTCTAATGTATACTAGTTGTGTTACCCTGGCAAAGTCATTTAATTTCTGCCAGCCTCATTTTACTCATCTGAAAACAAGGACAATTCTATCTACTTCCCAGGGCTGTTTTGAGGATAAAATGAGATAATATTTGCAAAGTATTTTGCCAATGTTAAAGCACTATATAAATGCTAACTATATTTTTAAATGAAGACAAGAAAGATTAAACATCTTGCCCATGATCCAACATATGATAAAGGATATAGGTGAAAATCATGAGAATGAAGTAGGTCAATGAGCTTGGGGGCCTGAGTGGACAAACTCATTGTGCTATCCATCTCTGTGACAGTGCCTAGCTCAGTGCTTTGGACACTGTACCGATTAAATAAACACTACTCAGTGGAGATTCCATTATTAATGAAAGCCATTATATAGGTTCATAGACAATATTCACTTTACCTGTAAAATGAAAAGTTTTGAAAAATATAGGAAAAATTATGTATCTATAACTACTTTCTAATGCTAAAATTTAAAGATAGGATTTAATGTAAAGTCAAATGAAAGAATGAAATGAGAATAGTATCATTCAATAGTCAGTGGAATGTAACCTACAGTGACTGACTCACCTAAAGTTTGCAGTATAAATACTTTCTGGTTAATGAAAGAAAAGGTACCAGTCCACTTTAAAGTTTAATAAGCCAAACCTTTTACAATCGACTAAGAAAACAGAAGGCAAAGAGCTTTAGAAAGAGCAATTATGTCATACCCCATTTTGTGCCATAGAAAGAGAATCTCATCCTAGGAGGTACATTTTATCGGAGGCTAGAGAGCTTTTGTTGATTTAGATATATTGCCTTATTTTTTGCTATAGCATAAAGGGAGCCAAGTTGTTTATTGTGGGTATCTGTCAAAGTAAGATTTTCTTAAAAAAAAGAGAAATAAAAAAATAATCTGCTTCTCTACAGTGAAGGGTACTACTAATTAGTCTTGCCAGGGTTCAAGTCAATTTTTTTCTCCACATGATTTTGGAGTTTATTCATAGATATTCTCTGTGTTCCCAAAGCCTTTTTATACTTGCCCTAGATAATTGCTATATGTTCCCAAGTGATCCAGCCCTCTGTCCACCTTTAATCTCTCTATCTGGCTTATATCTCTCCAAACCACCGAAAGCAATGAGAACTTCAAAATCAAGGTCATTTAGGCTCTGCAGGGGATGCTCAGTGAGCATCTGACATTGACTGAAATCGAACTAAGCAGGGTTATCATATGAAAACCTTAGGATATACATTTGTTTCATTCATATACATCATCTTACTGGATGAACAAAAAATTATCTTTCTTATATTGTGTCCTGAGGGATATTTAAAAATCACATCACTGAAAATATTAGCTGAAGGGAGGTGGTGTCAAAGCTGTCCATTTATGACAAAAAAATTACATGAAAAAGTTCATAGTCTGAAAATGGACAGTCCACCAAAATCAAAGAACTTCTCATATCTCAACATGAAATTATAGCCAAGACATTATGTCAAGTAAAAATAGATTGCACCAACTTGGAGGTCAAGTGTAAAGATACATTGGAGGTACTGATGACTCTACTCAGTTCATTAAAATAAATATTAGGCATCTCTCAGGTATGAGCCATTGTTATAATCATTGTGGTAGAACTGATATAGATGAGTCAGGTATTTGTTTTAAATCTATTTAATATTTTCTTTTTTTTGAGGGGGAAAAACAAGACAATTGGGGTAAAGTGACTTGCCTAAAGTCACACAGCTAGTTGTGTCAAGTGTGTGAGGCTGGATTTGAATTCAAGTCCTCCTGACTCCAGGGTCAGTGCTCTATTCACTGTGCCACCTAGGTGTTCATATTTCATATTTTCAAAGAACAAATTATCATTATAATGAAGCCCCAAAGCTTGAAAAACTACTTTAAGAAAATTATTACTCAGTGTATTCCTTGAAATAAAGGGGAAAAGACTAAACATCTCTACCATCTAAGGCCCTTTTCATTGCTCAAGTTGTATGATTTCTCAGATGGAAAAACTCAGAAAAATTGAAGGTAAAGTACCTCCAAGTCAGGAGCCAAGCCTGTAACTTCAATTTGTCATTATTTTTCTCCTGTTAAGTTCAAAAGGTGAACCAATCCCTTTTAAACAGAAGTAATTCTTATTCTAAACTTATCTGGTATTAATACTCAATCTTTTCTCTTAATTTCTGCTAAATTTGCCATTAAATCTTATCAAATATTCTTGCTCAAGATTGAATTGAAATGAAACAAGATTTTTTCTTGATTTTCCAAGATGTTTCTAAACCAGCCTTTGTAACAGCTTCCAAAGAGACTCAAAAACACTGGTATCAGAAGAGAAATAGAAACCATAAGTAAGAATTTGGATACCTAGTACAAATTCAATTGAATTTGCAGGTTGGAAATGAGGACAAATAGGATAATCTATTCAAGCTGAGTACACTTATACCAAAAAAGTGTGTCTCGTCCCATATACAGTTCTCCCCAGCCATAATTGGCTTATTACCCTCATCACAGGATAGGATGTGGAGTGTGAGGGGAGAAAAAAAAAGGAAATAAATATGTCCTTGTGATAGGGAAAGAGGGAAATGGTACAAAGGTGCAAATGTTGCAAAGGGGGAAGAAGGGATCTTCTGGTTGATAACCTAAATGAAGGAAATATGGGATTTTAAGTACATCTCTCTCTCCCCAAGAGTTAGTTTCTTGAAGCAGAATAAAACCACAGATGCCCTTCCAAAGCTATAGTTCTGGAAAGAAAAGCAGCAGTTGTAGGATATCTAAAAAGCACATGTCAAGAGTATGGCACAGCTTTCTTTACTGCTATAAGAACTAGAGAAACAATTGGGTATTGACTTAGAAAAGTAATAAAAATATAAGGAGGTGACCTGATTTGGGGTCTTCTTGTCAAAGATACCAGAGTGGTTTGCCATTTCCTTTTGCAGGTCATTTTAAAAACGAGGAAACTGAGGCAAACTGAGCTAGGTAATTTGCCCAGGATCACACAGCTAGTAAGTGTCTGAGATCAGATTTTAACTCAGGAAGTGAGTCTTCCTGACTCCAGGCCTGGTGCTCTGTCCCTATACTCTCCCATATTGAGAGTAGCATCAGAGGTTTCCTACTCACATACTAGAATCTCATTACTCTAGTCCAAGGGGTGGGGAACCTGCAGCCTCAAGGGATATGTGGCCTTCTAGGTCCTTGAGTCCTTTTGACAGAGCCCAGATTTTACATAACAAATCCTTTTAAAAAGGAGATTTGTTCTGTGAAGTTTTGATTTACTCAAAGGGCTGCACTTGAGGACCTAGAGGGTCACATATGGCCTTGAGGTTGCAAGTTCTCTACCAACTTGGACTCAGCTCTTCCTGACTCCAAAACCCTCTATTTATCTCTCAACACTTACTCAACAGTGATATAATAATAATAATAATAATAATAATGCCTAGCACTTATATAACAAGGTTTGTAGAGCACCATTTCATTTGATCATCACAACTACTATATGAAATAGATGCTATTGTTTAACTAGTGAAGAAATTGAAAGTAAGAGATTAAGTAATAAGCCCAGAGTCTCACAACAATTTAGGTGTCTGGGGTAAGATTGAAGGTCAGATCTTCCTAAATCTAGTACTTTCTTCTTTACTTTACCATATTGCTTCCTAAAATAGCTCCTATAAAATGGAGAAAGGATTACTCATACTGATGACTGAATGGGACTTTTTTTTTAAAGCAATCAGGGTTAAGTAACTTGCTCAAGGTTACACTGCCAGGTGTTTCTGGGTGTGTGCTAAGTGTCTGTGGCAGCAAGCACCCCAAGCGTGCTCAGGGTGGCTGCTCACCCAGGTTCTTGGATCTGCTTTGTTAAAGGAAAGCAACTCAAAATGGGTTAACAAGCTTACTTTAATCAGTCAGACATATATCATTTACCTTGTTCAGGGGAAAAAGGTCAGCACCCCAAACTTCAAAATATACAGACAGAATTATCAAGACATTAACAGATCAAGTAGACAGCTTTCCAAACTGTCCAACCATTACATCCATACCCAGTCAACATCTGGGTTTCCACATCTGGGTTTTTCAAAGCCAGGGGACTCTCAACAACGGCTTCCCAGAATTCAGATCAAATCACAGAACACTTCTCAAAGTGAGTCCCAAAACAAAGCTACACATCAGGGCTTATATAGCCTTCTCCTGGCTCAGAGAATGTAACAACCTTATTGACTCACTGGCCAATCAAGAAGTATCTACTGAAAAACAAGCCTCCCACCCCAGGCTTCAGGTGCACATTAGCCTAGGGACAGGGAAGATCTTTAAAATTTACATTCTTATTACAGTGTCTGAGCCCGGGATTCGATCTCTAGGTCATCCCGACACTGGAGCCAGTGCTCTTACTTGCTGTGCTACTTGGCCGCCCCTGAATGGGACTTTTTGAGGAAAAGAATTTCAAATTAAAAGCATGACCAATATCATTTTTCTTTTATTGTAATCTGAGTCAGCACATAAAACCCTATGGGAGTGAGTGTGGGAGATTTCACAATGTGTTTTGGCTTAAGTCCAGCTTTATTCCAAGGATGGGTTCACTAGTAGAACATGGAATAGCTCTTGGAATATCTTGATCACTCTGCTTTTCAGGGGTGTAAGGTAAGAATGTTAATGGATGAAGTAGCACAGAAAGGGGCTATTTTACTTTATATGTATGGAGGGAAGGAGTAGGGAGGGACTCCTGACTTACTTGTAAATTCACACTGTGCTGGCTTCCCTCTACCTGGCCAAAAAGATTCTAAATGAAGGGAGAAAAAATGTAAGTCAGGAAACATTGTGCTAGATTAATGAGGGTGACTTCCTAAAACAAGTTGCGTAGTGAGGCCTACCTAAGTAACAAGCTGTCTGTGCTTAGACTCCATAAACAAGCCAATTTTTTGCTTAAGTAATGATTGTTTTAACTTTTAAAAACAAAATATTTGTACAGAAAGATACATTTTAATGATTTTGATGGAAAATTAGATTTAAAATAAAAACCTGTTAATTTAAAAATTGCCTTCTAGGTTAAACCAATTTTAAGGAGGAAGGAGAGGGGAAGAAGAAGAAGGAAGAAGAAAGAGGAAGATGAAGAAGAAGGGGGAGGAGGAGGAAAAAGGAGAGGAAAGAGAGGAAGAAGAGGAAGAAGGAGGAAGAAGAAGGAAGAAAAAAAAGAAGAAGAAGAGGAGGAGGGGAAGGTGGCAGTGGTGGAAGAGGAGGAGAAAAAAGAGGAGAAGGAGAAGGAAGAACAAGAAGGACAAGACCAAGAAGAAACAAAATATTTGGAAATGGTTGCTCATTTCATATTATAAGCTAAAATGAATAACCAAGTGTAGAGTTATAATTTTGAAATAAAAACAATTATAAGAATGTTTTATCAATGAGATTAGATTTATGACCACTGTTTAATTGGTATTGATTTTTACTATTACTACTGAGAACTTATGTAGCATATTATGATAACACAGTGTTTGATTTTATCCTACCATATGCAGAGGGAAATGATATTCTATATGCCGAGTGAGAGCTTTCTCCCTTCTATGTAACATAGGATATTACTTTAGTATCCCTCTCAGATTTAGAATTAGTAGAGGGCATGGAGGCTCTCAGCTTCTTAATTTATAGCTGAAGAAACTAGATACCAAAAAAAAATAGGGATCTTGTAAAATTTCATGCGTGAAGTTGAAAAGCTGAGATTTGAGCTAACTCCTTTGGTTCCAATTGTAGTGTTCTCTCTAAAACATAACGCTGCCTACATGTCTACCTTTAACTTCTGTTCTCTGGGTACTGGCTACTGAAGACAGTGGGAATGAACATATTAAAGATTTCATCTTCACATAATCAGCATTTAAAATTCTTTTTTTTTTTTTTAAAGCAATCGGGGTTAAGTAACTTGCTCAAGGTTACACGGCCAGTTATTTCTGGGTGTGGTGCTGAGTGTCTGAGCCCTGGATTCGATCTCCAGGTTGTCCCAACACTGGAGCCGGTGCTCCTACTCACTGTGCTACCTGGCCGCCCCTAGCATTTAAAATTCTTAAGAATATAAAAGCACAAGAAGGCAAATAGCATATACAAATAATAATATATAAACCTATAATCAAATAGTTATGTACATGTACAGATTCTAAATCAATGTTAAAAATTAGTCAAAATAATTAAGCTGTAGCAAAAAAAAAGACAAATTAGGAAGTTTTGATGTTATTTACTTTTTAATATTCCGATTCAAACTTATGTAGTATGTTTTGAACTAAATAAATCAAAAACCAATGAAATGGTTTAGGAGTGAAAACAGAATGTAATAGATAAAAGTTATGGTTGGGGAATATAAATAAATGAACACATGGTCCAACAAAAGGAATGAGATACCACCCAGAAATTAATAGAACTGAGAGAGAAAGAGGCAGCCAACATTCTATGAGTCTAAGGCAAGCTGGTGGTTGCCTTGGAGAATGCCATGATATATAGGGTGGTCTGTATGACAGGAAGGGTGAAGTTATTGACAACACCAAATCCTCACTATTGTTGGGGTCAAGTCCTGGTCACAGCACATATTAGCTGTTGCATGCACATTTTTAAAAAGGGAAAATAATATCACTTTGAAGTGACAGTCATGAAATTATATTTAATACTTAACACCTGCATGAATGCAATTACTTGTTCTATATTTTTTACTTTATAGGCATAGAAATTATATTTCACTAGGGTGATTAATTTAAGGATCCTCACCACTTACTAGTCTAAACACATATTCTATTCCAAATGAATTAAATTACTTCTTTATTACCCATCCTCTCAGCTTCTAGTAACTTAAATATTATTCTCTTTAGGACTTCAGTTTCCAAGAATTTTCCATAAGTCTGTTTCTTGGTGACTGAGAGTGGTAATCAATTTGTAGAACAAATGCTCAACAAAGTTTGTTTTTTAATGAGTATGAACATATATGTGTATATACTATATGACAAAATGTGTATCATAGATACACAGAGACAGACAGAAAGACAAAGACAGAAGAAAGACAGAGACAGAAAGAGAGAGAGAGAGAGAGAGAGAGAGAGAGAGAGAGAGAGAGAGAGAGAGAGAGACAGAGACAGAGAGAGAGAGACAGAGAGAGAGAGACAGAGAGAGAGACAGAGAGAGCTATGTATAGGGAAGTTAAACCTCTTTCAAGGAGGAGGAGGGGAAGGAGAAGGAAGAGGAAGAAGAACAATAACAACAGGAAAAAACAAGAACAATGACAAGAAGAAAGGAAGGAAAGAAGGAGGGAAGGAAGGAAGGAAGGAAGGAAGGAAAGAAGGAAGGAAGGAAGGAAGGAAGGAAGGAAGGAAGGAAGGAAGGAAGGAAGGAAGGAAGGAAGGAAGGAAGGAAGGAAGGAAGGAAGGAAGGAAAGACGAGAACAAGATTTTAAAGAGTATCAATCCTTTTCACAGTAAGACAAGTATATAGCTACTAATTTCTAATAAATTAAAAGAGATGGAGACAGAGAGGAGGCACACACACAGAACTGTATGCATAACCATAAAGCAGATTACTGAAAGAAGAGAGTAGAAAAGTATGAGGAAAGACTGCCTTAATATATTTTATATATGTATATATAAATATATATTTATATTAATATATTTATATATATTTATATTTTTTTGCAACTCCAGGTATAATGAAAAGCAGCCTGGCATAGTGAATAGGAAGTTAGTTTTGGAATCAGAAAGCCTTGGTTTGAAATCCTTTAAAAGATATTTAGTAGCTAAGCTTTTTGTGTCTCAGGTTCCTACAATGGAGAAAAAATAATTTACTAGCCTCAGTGGCCTCTAAGGTTATTTCCAGCTGTAAATCTATGAACTTCTAACTCCTGAGAACACCCACCCACAGACATCACCACACACATAAATATATACATCACAGAAAAAAAATTGTTTATGCTATATTTATATGTCAGCTATTAAATATCCCAGAAAATGAAATGCCTTTCCCTTATGCTTCATGAAAGAAGAAATAAAAGCATTTAAATTCTATATAAATGGTAGATATTAGTGCTATTATCACTAATATGAAATGATATGGCTATGTTCATGTTCTTTCTGAAATTTTAATTATGGATTCTAGATATACATTAGGCATAATTTCTAGATGTCAAATCATTTAATAATACTCTATATCTCCTGTATTCCTTCTAAGGACATCATAGTTTTAAGTTCTGCCCAGGACACATATTGACAATGTGGTCAAGGGCTAGTCACTTAACCTCTCTGTGTCTTAGCAACTAAATCTCTAAGGCTTAGAATTTGGAAAATAACAGTTGATCCAAACCCATGGAGAGAGTTTCTTCACAGGAATTTGAAAACTGATGAAATAGCAATTCTGGACTTAACCACTACCTAGTATCTATGTCACTACCACCACCACCACTATCATCATGTTCATCATCAATCATCATTATTGTCATCATAGTTTGGGATGCTCCTGCATTATATGTATATATGTATGTGCATATACTATATGTGCATACATACATGTGTGTAAGGATGTGTGTATATACATGTGTCTTTATTGTGCATATGTATATTCATAGGCATGTGTCTGTTGTATATGCTATGATACGGGAATCTTAACAGACAATTATTTTTCCCCAAAGACATTTGTATAAAACAGCATGTGAAGAAAATTCAATAATCTAATGGCTGTTTTTTTGGAAGTCAACCGATTTCACTGATTTTTAACTCAGTTTCCTGGCTGGGTGATATAGAGTATGAGGTAAAATACATGGGTGTAAAAAAGATTCAATAAATTCTTTTGAATATTGATAATCATCACTATAAATCTTTGATATAGATAAAATAAATTGGTCCAAACCTACATTCAAAAAAATTAATGCTTTCCCATTGACTACTAAGTCTCACATTCTTCAGATATCATTCTAGACTGTCAACAATATTGTCCTAAACTATTTTTACAATCCTCCAGCACTGCTCTGTTAGATTGAATCAGGGTGAGAAAAAATCATTACATCTATCCTAATTTATTCTAATTTATCCAGTGATAATCATTTCAGATCATTTGAACTTTAATCAATCAGAAAAAGCCCTTCAGCCTAAAAAAATATTTCCATCTTTGAGTAAATTCAGAAAATACCTCATCCTATGTCAACTAGGCCTGATGGGGTTGACTTAAGAATACATTTTTCTCTGTTTATGACCACTGAAGTTGAGACCCTCAACCCAAGACAGTACCTTGAATAATAGGATTTTTTTCTTATCTTAATATTTTATGGACATATAATATCCTAGGGTACATTAAATGGTAAAGGAAACACAGATATCCTGGGTCATAATTTCAATTTACACTTTGCCAACTCTCTTATCTTATTGAATTTACTACCTATTTGTAAGGGTTATGGGATTTAAAGATCTTCCATGCCCCATTGGACTTGCTGAAGTAGCAGGAAGGGGTGGGGCAAAAGGAAGCCGAAGCCAAGCTGGAATGTGCACTGTGACTGGAAGCCTGGCAGCAGCAGCAGCAGTAGCAGTGGAGGAGGTGGAGGGAGAGGCATGAACCCGTTTTTTAGAGCCAACCAGAATTTCTGCTAAGGACTCCTGCTGAGGACTCTCAGTGGTGGGGTTGTGGTGGGGGGGTAGCTGCTGGGAGCATGCTTCTGGGATGCTGAGCAGTTGCCATGAGTGGGGAGAAGAGGACCTTTGCCTGAGGTAGCCTGTTCTGTTTTGAAGGCTTGAGAATGTGGGTATTTACTACATTAACTATGTGTACCAGCTTCATAACTACTGTGATGGCTTTGACTTTCTGGTTTGGGGACTCAGTTTTCTAGTATTTAAGTAAATGTTCTAGCTTTATTCCCCATGTAAAGAGACTGGTATATTTTGTGATTAATAACCATATCAGCATATTTATAGTTACCTTAGGCATTGTGAATACTGCATTGTTGATATGCTATTTAATTAAGAAAATTCCTTTCTTTTAATATGGTGAAAGATATACAAAGATCATAAATTTGAGTGACATAGAGTCCCTGAATAGGGATTGTTCTAACACATAAAAAGACTTGCATTCTTTTATCAGAAAGTCAGAATTCACATTCTAACTCTTTACACATTGATATTCCCTAGCTTTGGCTAGCTTTAAGGGAATAAACAATATGAATTTACATATCAACTAGCCTGTTTATCTCTTTTAACCAAACTTTCAATTTTTTTCATTTGTTTTTCATTTTCATTCATTTCAAACTTTTCATTTTTTCTAGCCACTAAGCTTTCGTTATTTTTTAAGTAACTAATAACATTTTAAATACATAGAGAAGAGCTTATGACACAAAAGAAAATATTTTATAATTCATATCGGTTTATTGGGAAGTTACTTGAAAAAAATAATTTCTCAAAATGTATTACTTCATTTAAGACTTATATAAATACATATTTTAAACACCAACCAATTTAAGAAAAATGGCAGGGGTGGCTAAGTGGTGTAGTGAATAGAGCACTGGATCTGGAGTCAGGAGGACCTGAGTTCACATCTGACCTCAGACACTTAACACTAACTAGCCATGTGACCTTGGGCAAGTCACTTAACCCCAATTGCCCTGCCTTCCCCCTCCAAAAAAAAGCCAAAAAAAAATGCCAAGAAAAAATTTAAAACACAACTCTCTCATACTGGTGGCATTTATGTCAACTTAACATCTTAATGCAGTGGCATCATGAGTAAAAGAACATAATTAGTTTATTTCAAAACTTGTATATTTTAGATTATCCATAAGAAAGAACTCATACTGACCTATTAATATAGCTGAAAAATATTAACAACATTTTTTTTAACTGTGTGCAGAGTTCAAATAAAAATCATCCTCTGTTCCTGTTATGATCTACTCCTATCCTTCAGAAAAACAAGTTGGGAAGAAAATAGTTTCTTTGATATTTTCTTACATATATTTCATCACCATAACATTTATTTTGTTTTCTTTTTGTTTTATGATTATAATTGCTTGTTCCATATTTTGGAAGGCAGTGATGATACATAAGAAGAGCTTAGTGTTTGTTCCTTCAAATATTATGATGATGATAAATTTTTTTTAATTTTACATACAATGTATTTTAAAAAACATTGTCTTGACTTCATAAAAAATCTGAAGGGATGATAGGGCAAATGCTTGTTTTTCTTTTTTTGCAAACAAAAATAACAGAGTTTCTTGGAGTTTAAGTGGCAGGACTACCACATGAATTTGGGTTTTTGACCTTTAAATCCTGTGCATAGTCTAAATCATAGAGAGAATGAGAAATTTGGAACCAATCTTCTCTTAGCTGATTCTCTTTATGCTCCCTTCTAAGAGCTTTCTTTTCTTCATCTATAAAATGAATGCAATATTACCATTTCCTTTCACCTCAGAATAATGCCAGTAAAAGAGTTTTAATAAAAATCTCAATCACTACAAAAATTATTCAAGTTTCTCAGAATAAATGCCCTAAAATCTAAGGTGCGATAATAACGCAGTTATAATATTTCATTGGGATGATGACATCTTAGATTTCACTTGAAGTTTGCCCTTGAATACATATTCAAAGTGGGGCTCTTATGTGACTGTACTTGATGGTGCCTTTTGTTTCTTGACATTTCCTTTCTTATGGGACCAAGCACCATTTCAAATGTTAATTGAGAAAGGGAAGCAGAAAGTGTGAGCTATCATCCTCAGCAATGAAATAAAAGGATTACTGATTTGGGAATTAACATGTAAAGTCAGTTTTCTGGTTTCTTTCTTCATAAAAATTATCTTGTGACATTTTTCCCAAGTACCAAGGTAGATGAGTAAAAAAAACTATATCCAGTTTTCAGTCTATATACCCATTGATGAATCAATGACTGATAATCACTGGTTTTGCTTGATAATTTCGTAAGTTAATTATTTGTTAATTTGACATTTAACAGTTCAAAAGCATTTTATTTAAGTAATTCCTTGTCATAACTTTCATAATATACCTGAGACAAAAGTCATACTTGATAAAGTGGAAGTAATAGTAAATTGCAGTTTGATAACTCTGAGATATAGTGATTTCTGAGATGAAAACTATGCAAAGAGTGGAATAGAAATTCAATATGGTTGAAAAGAACAGGATTTAAGTTCAAATCATTCTTCAGGAAATTCCATAACAAACTAGCTACACTGCTGTCTTGGATAGAAAGTTAGCTGTAGGAAGGTAATTCTGGTCTCAGTAGTAAAGACTGTTTAAGGAATTATCATTGAAAATCAGTCATTAAAGAAACAATTTTGAACAAATATGTTTATAGTGTAAAAGGACCTCTACTGACTAATGTCCCAGTGTGGTCCAATTCACGCCCTCCCCTAGGGTTCTCTGATATCTTTAAGCTGTTTGAGATACATCTAGTCTCTTTGCAATTTGTTCTATCTCTGATGCTTCTCTAATTGTGATCCCTCAATTTTAATAGTTCCTATATATCACTTCCCTTTAACCACACAGTAATCACATCAGTTTTACAAAGGATAATTTATTTCAAAGGTACAAAAATTTACACACACATGTGTATGTATATGTGTATATATATACACACATCTATGTATGTGTACATATGTATATAATATCTCTTGCTACATTATATCCATGCATATGTATACATACATATATATTACTTTACCTTTGAAGTATTATTTATATATGTATGTATACCCACACACATGTGTATATATGTGTGTGTGGATAGACAGACAGACAGACAGACAGATAGATAGATAGATATGGAAAGGGTTATTTTATCTATCTGAAGTAATTGATGGTCTAATGTTTCTCTTGGTAACTAAGCATGAATCATTGAGATCAGAAAATGTTTTGAATATCTTTGGAAAAGTAGTGTTTTTGTGGTGGTCAAGAATTAGAAATTGAGGGGATACCAATCAATTGAAGAATAGCTGAACAAGTTGTGGTATATGAGTGTAATGAAATGCTATCGTTCCATAAGAATTGATGAGCAAGCAGATTTCAGAAAAAAAAAAACTGCAAAGTCTTACATCAACTGATGCTAAGTGAAGTGAGTAGAACCAGGACAACATTGTACATAGTAACAGTAACATTATATGATGACCAACTGTACTAGGCTTAGCTCTTCTCAGCAATACAATGATCTAAAACACTTCCAAAAGAATCATGATAGAAAACAATATCCATATCAGGACAGAGAAATGTGAAATCTGCATGCATATTGATGATACTATTTTCTCATTTTTGTTTCTTCTTTCTCTTGAGTTTTCTCTTTTGTTCTAATTCTTCTTTATAACATTACTAATATGGATATGTATTTAATATGATTGTTAAATAAGTTGGTGCCTCTGAACAGTAGATCAAAAGAAGAAGGGATCTATCACTACCCAGACTAAGTAAATTGAACAATGGTGTTTCAAAGGATAAAGCCTAATGCTTTCTAGGGCCTATTTCACTTAGATTACAGTCTCATTACACTAATCAGAAGAAAAAGAAAAACCTCTCCTATTTGTTTGGGGTCTGGTCCAAGATTAAGGAGAAGGTCCTGGAGGATAAGGCTAATATCATCATCAAGACTTTTAGAGACTGTTTGACCTTCAAGGGCTGGTCCTTGCAGCCTGGGGAAAGTAAGAAGAGGAAAAAAACAACAACTAATTACTCTCCTATTAATAATTGGTTATTTATAATAGAAAAATAATCATTTCTCTCTGTCACTATCAGTCAGATGGGAAGTTCCACAGATTGAGTGTAATAAAATTGCAAGGTTCCCTCTTTGTTCTAGGATTTCTGTTCTCCTTGTTCCATATTAGGCTTCTGATTTTTCTAGATGCTATAATTGCAATCCCATGCCACTCTTGGTGTCAGAACTAAAGAGGTTAGCCATAAAGAGGGTTAGGGTTGCTCTGGAGACCCCAAAATACCAACATGCTGGGTCCTGACAAATGAATTCGACTCAAGTTGTCTCAGCCAAAGAAAAGAACAGTTTATTAAAAATTTGCTTGTATTGGACACAGATTAAGCTTCTTCTAGGTCATTTTATGGCATTCTCACAAAGATGGAGACAAGATGGGGTCTTATGTATACAGAAGGTTGTGGGAGGAATCTAGGGGTGTTCTGGAGGAGGAGTGTGGGGAGGGTCTTCAGGAGAAGTCAGATGAGATCAATGAGTGATTAAGGGTGGGAAATTGCTGGAAGCTACCTGGAGACTACAGACAAAAGTGGGCTTGGCCAGTTCAAGAGTGGATTGATATTTTGATAGCCTCAAGGGTGGGAAGTCTAGTAGCAGAGGTTTGGGCCCAGACACAATGTAAGGCTTATGACCTCATGCAAATGCATCATCAAATGGGATGACTTAATCAGGGTTCAAGGTGGGTTCCCAGAACCTGTGCCTCAAGGACTCAAGGAGAGCTCATCTTGGCTCCCAGAGCCCATACCTCATCAAGAACCATATAGTTTTTGTGTGTTTCAGATGTTGTACCTCCATTTGTACATAGATTACATACAAGGATCACTCCTGATCCTGGATCAGCATTCCTAGGCACAACTGCCCTTCTCAGTCCTTCCTGCATCTATTACCCAGAGCTAGGCAACGAATGGCAGAGAGGCCAATTGGCACATATTCTTACCTGCTGTGCAAATTCAAGCCTCACTTCTATGGGTCTGGGAATTCTTGGTTCCCTGAAACAAAGCCCGATTTCTTTTAACTTTAGATATGCTGTGCATGGCAAGCTCCTGGCTAGACCCTGTCCCTAGTGTCCTCAGAAATGGACATATGTTGGAAATACAATTCATTCATAATTTTTTTTTTCTTTAATTCTGGATCAAGACTAAGTTTAGTGAATTTTCTGGAATTTTGAGAATGAGTTCTATTCAGAAGCCTCTTCCTACTTGTCTTGTCAGCTTGGCTCCCCCCTGGATGACATATTTCTTTCTAAAAAAATTGCTATATTTCATCATGAATTCCATCCCACTAAGTGTCAGGTTCACACCAGGATTATCTCAAACATTATATTTACCTAATATTTGAATTTCATATCTGTCTTGTTTGCTCAAGTTACTTCATTCTATTTTGATATACAGACACCTAATGTCATACATATTGTTCTTGAACTTCTTGCTAACTATTTTATCCCATGAATTACTGATATTTCCCCCATTACTCATCTTCTCTCTTTGTTTCCTCTTGTCCCCTTCTGGCTTTTGGACTATATTATTTCTAGACTTATGTCTTTTATCTTCTTGTGAATAACTCTAGAAATAATACAGTTCAAAAGTCAAAAGCGGACAAGAGGAAATAGTACAAACCTCAAAGCACATTAGAATATTTTCCTTAGTTTTCATATTCACCAAATCTCTAGTGGAAATGCACCTCTTCAGGTATCCACATATATGCTTTCTTTGCAAATTCTTATGGAAAATTCCTTTTTGCCTACTAGTTGGTTTCTACTGAAAGGTCTCCAGGGAATTCTGACTTTGAGCTGGTCTGCTTCTTTGCTTCTCACTATTTGTAGCTCCCTACTTATCTGCTCAGGTGTTAGCAATTGGCATTTTTTTGTTCACTTAATCATTAGGTTGGTCTATTTAAGCAATTACACCCTATGGGCACAAAGAAAATCTTGATAAGAATTGAAAATCTCTCATTTCTTCCTGACTCTGTTTTACATTTGTTCTATGCATAAATAACATCCTTGTTCCCTGACTGCAAGCACAAGTTACAAAAGGTTGTAACTTATAGTATAAACATTGGACAGCATTCATCTATAGCTGCTTTCTATCATTAATCTACATTCCAGTGCATTTTAAAAATTATTTCATTTATATATGGATATAATGTTGTTTTATGATATATTGTTGGTTATATCTGTGCTTTACTTAATGTGAACTCTTTAGATTAAGACCACAACCTGCAGCTATTCCATTGTATGTATAAAAAAAAAACAAATATTAAAAAAAAACCTATTTGACATTTCTAATAATAATTTGACATTTCTAATTTCTAACAATAGATTGTTGTAAAAATCTAGTTCATTCCATACATTCATTACATCCTCCACATGAAGCCTAATGATATTGTTCAGAAGCAAAAGAAAAGTCATTTTGAGCTAAAAGCCAATGAACAAGTTTAGTTATACTTAATTATTGTTTCAAAGAAATGTTACCAAAACTGGAGAGTCCTTGGGACATTTATAGTATTAAATTGGACCATTAGTAAATGCTTCTGATAAATTGATAATTGCCATTCACTGCTCCTGTTGATTTGTTTTAATCAAATTTTGCCTGTTTTTAAATGATATAAGGTGCATACACATACATAAAAAACAATATAAGTGGTACGACTACATTACATTTCATGCCTTCTCTATTATGAAGGGTGCACCATACCATACCCTATTTTATTTTCAGCAGTGAAAATTGAGGGTTTTTTTTTTAAGATTGTGCTCTATTGAATAATGTTTATGTGTAATTTTGTAAGAATTGTATACCCTATTGGTTGGTGGCACAAAAATTATTTGTGTAGGAGCTGCTAAATGTTTCATATGCTATTATGCTCAATGCGGCAGAATAAATTTTTCTTGTTTTCCTTCCCATTTCCATTTTCAGATGAAAGAAACTTTTAATTATTACTTAACAATGTATTGATTTATTGTCATAGAAAGCCTGTAGCAGTTAGAAAAATGCAAGTTTCTTCCAAAAAACTCTTATTTTAGGATGAAACACTTGAATTTATTGCAGAAAATATTATTACAAAGGTAGTAAGAAGTGGTTCTCTGACTCCAATGCCATGTTCATCTTCATTATACCATGCTGCTGGAAAGAGAATTGTAATTTAGTAGATGTAATTAAGTGGTTTTGGAGTCATAAAATCTCCATTCATAGTATGTTTTTGCTGTTTACTACCTCTTGACTATGGAGAAGGTGTTCTTCAGCTAATCCAGACATTTTAGCATATATAAATGCATACAAATATGGCACATATGAATGCAATAAATATGCATGATATAATTGATTTACATATTTATTCACCTATATATTGTATATGTATAATATTCATAAATATGAAAATAATATTCCTACTCATACACATATAAATATGAACAGACATACATCAGTATAAGTACATTCAAATGCACACATATAAACATACATAAAGACAAAGGAATATATGTCCATGCATTATATATGTATGTGTATGTGTGTATATATATATGTAGATATACACACACATATATATTCATTCAAATGTGCCAACTAGCTACTATATGTGTATATGTGTATACTTACATATGTATGTGGTATGCCTATATACATGAAAATGCTTGGTCATATACATAACCATACATATATGTATGAAAATTTTGTTGCTACCAACCAATAGGGTATACAATGTGATAGTATTTATAGCAGCTCTATTTATGTAACCAAAGAACTGGAAACCAGTGGATGGAGTTCCCATCTGTAGGACAATGGTTGAACAAATTATTGTATATGAATGTAACAAAATACTATTATTCTCTAAGAAATTATAAAAGGAACAATTTCAGGGAAAATTGGTAATACCTGTATGAACTGATGAAGAGTGAAGTGAGAATAATCAGGAGAATAATTTATACCATTACATTACTATAAAATGGACACTTGAAAGACTTAGACATATGAACAATTCAATGATTAATAATAATTTTAGCTGACAAAAGATAAATAACATTATCCACCTCCTTACGCAGAAGAGATGGATTCAAGGCACAGAATGAGACCTATATTATTTGGACATGGCCAGCATAGGAATTTGTTTACATTGATGAGGCATATTTTCAAAGGCCTTTTTGTTTTGCTTTGTTTTTAATTTTTACCCTGGTGGATGGGGCATGCAAGGGAAAGCAAAAAAAAAAAATTTTCCTATAGATTATCAAATCACAATTTTCCCCTGGCTTCATATTCGTATAAAACCCTTCCTCATTGACATCCCCAAGGTTTGTACCAGAAAAAGGGATCCATTAATATAATAAATTAATTCTTACCTTTGGTTGAGCAGAAAGCACCCCAGCATACCCAGGGTGGCTGCCAAGGCAGGTTCTTATATATGCTTTTCTAAAGGAAAGCAACTCAAAATGGGTTAAGAATCTTGCTTTAATCAAACATATGTCATTTACCTAGTTCAGGGGGAAAAGTTCAGCACTCAAACTTCAGAGAATACAGAGGTTACAAGCAGACAGTAAGTATAGAGGAACATCAGCAGACAGGTCTTCAACTGTCTGACCATTACATCCATACCTAGTCAGTTACCAGAGAGGGAAGCACCAGCATCTCGGTTTTCAAACCTGGGGGCTCGACAGCTGCCTAGAGTCTCATCTGGTCAAATCATACAACCCTTCTCAAAGTGAGTTCCCAAAACAAAGTCTCACATCAGGGTTTATATAGCCTTCTGCTGGCTCAGAGAATGTAACAACCCTCTTGACCCACTGCCCAATCTAAAAGCATTCCTGAAAACCAGGACTCCCACCACAGGCTCCAGGTGCACATAAGTGTATCAAAGTTCCTTGGGGCAGGGAAGATTTTAAATCCCCATTCCCATAACAGTTGGATACAGGACATTTACCTTGTTAAGATTTAGTAGTGTTTTGGGGCTTCAGTAAATATGTATTTCAGCCCCTGGAAGGAATGGTCTCTTCTGACTCTTCCAGCATCAAAGTTAGAGGCAACAGATGTTGACAATTACAAAATGTCAGGGTACCTAACCTTTCCCATGGATTCATTGATTTCGGATTGCCTGGTTTCATAATGGAAATAAATCTCAATGTCACAATCACAGATTCAACACCTATATGTTGATTTCACAGGACAAGTTACTACTTAAAGGACTGTTAATTAGAAATGTGATTATGGAATCTAAATTTAGGGTTTTCCACAGAAAGCATATAAAGTAAAAATGGTACCCTATATAAAAAACGTGAAAGTCCCTTTTTCCACATGCATAAAAGTAGATACTAAGCAATAATGAATCATAGAATTATTAGAACAGAATAGCAGCATTCATCACTGTTTAGAAAGCTAATACTAAAGCCTCATTGAAATATAATGTTGAGGTAGCTAGGTGGTGCAGTGAATAGAGCACTAACCTTGAAATCAGGAGGACTTGAATTCAAATCCAGCCTCAAATACTTGACACTTACTAGCTGTGTGGCCATGGGCAAGTCACTTAAATCCAACTGCCTTGCTTTCCCCCAACCAAAAAAAAAAAAGAAATATAATGTTTGCAAGGATGCTAATTAGCTAATTTCCCTCTATACTGGCATCTGGCCAAATAGATCAAAAAGTTGGATCCAAGTGACATACAATCCTTGTCCAAAACCTTTTTGTTGGGATAGGTAAGGACATTTCATTTTTTTCTATTCCCTGATGAAAATCACATGTTATCTTCTTAAAAGACACCTTTCTTGGACCTATGAACTAGAAGACATCCTTTATTCTTTCAGTTATGTAACCCAGTGATACCTGATCTTCTGTATCAGCAACCAATCAGCAGATTTTAAGCACCAACTGGGTTATACATAATCAGATCAATACAGAGACTGTATATGGATGCTCCAAGTAGGGAGTCTATATTCTTGCCTCAATTGCTAAGTACTAAGCTACACACCACAAAGAAGCACTATACTGAATAAATACTGTGACTCTCAAAACCACTTTATTTTAAATTTATTTTAAAATATTTTAGGTGAAAATACCTCACAATTAGGCAGCTATTTATTCCTCAGCTAATCAGTTCTGAAATGTGAGGAAACTTAAATTTATCCCATGATCTGTTATTTTCTTCAATTACTAAATTCTTGTCCACATCTTTGGCTTATCCCATTTCTCGCCATCTAGTTCAATGTTTTGGTTACTGTAATATCAAGAATTGATAATGTACAATGATTTTATTCTAATTTTGATGGAGGGAATTTGGGATTATTAGAACTATTTGGGACTTAGGTATCATTTCACCACTATGGGTATCCTATGGAATGATTACAATACACTTATACTTTTCACACAGATTGCTTCCATAAAACAAGAAGAAATATCAGTGGAGGATCCTCAAAGAGCCCCAATCTTTCCAATGTTCATAGAAATTAGACAACCCTGGGTATTCAAATTATAAATTCAGAACATACAGTAAAACCTAGAAATCATGGAAAGGGTTACCCAAGGAAAGATGGTGTCATTAGCTAGAATTAATGCTAAGTCCCAGACTTGGACCTAAGTTACTAAAGAGCACCTGTGATGGAAGCAATACCTTAAACCTACATCCATATTCAAGTCAACTAACTTTTCCTTAAAAAATCTAATTGATTTAGGGGACTAAAAGTCTGGGTGTTTGTAATAGTAATGGAATTTAAAGATCCCCCTATATTGGCTTGGTTTTTGGGTTGAGTGTTGAAACCCAGAGCTTGTGAATCCCACTTGTGAGATGGACTTGTTGATGTGAAAAGTGAGGGCTGAACTGGGAGGAGCTGGTGCCATAAATTTAGAGAAGGACTGAGAAGAGAGAGGCAGAAGAACTTTTGAGAGCAGCATCATGGAGGTATTTGAGAAGAGAGACTTTGTTATTGACTAAATGAATGTACTTCCCAGGGGTAGAGTAGTACTTGGAAATAATTGAATCACACTTGGTGAATGCTGTATTTTGATTTTCTCTGTTCTGTGAATGTTTTGCCTTAATTTATCACTTAATAAAATGGAGCGTAACTATGCTGGTATTCTGAACCTTGGATGTTGCCTTAGCTTGGCATTACAGTGGTTGATATCCCTTCCTGGTTGCCCAAGAACAAAGTGAAGACAAGGAATTCCAAACTCTCTCTGATGTTAAGTTGGTAGACCATGGTGGGCAATTTAGTAAGGAAACTTTGCTAAGCTGAATCAACTCATGGTGATTTCAGTATATATTCCTTTTGTATATATCTCCTTTTCTATGAATAAATATTTTTTTCTTAACTTTTGAATAACCTATGAAAGTGTCATTTCATTCAAATGCTGAACACAATCTATCAAAAGACACTGATTAAGAGAGACCTGGACCAAAAAATTCAAAGAACATATGTTATACCTTATTAGAAGCATTGCAGTCACTGTTATTTATTCATTCATTCATTTGAATTTCTTCTTCTAAACTATCCTTTACTTCCATGTATTTTCATTATCAATATTTTGTTCTCATTTTTATTTCTTTGGTAAGATTTGACAATGAGAATTACAGCTTTACTTCCCTTTATATTTATTCATATTATTAATTATCACTTTATCTATTTATCTATTCATCTATTAGCTCAATCACTTATTTATTTGTTTATTAATTTTTGGCTGTGTAGACCATAAATTCTGCTTTCATAATTCTTATTTCTATTTTTTCAATTACTCAGTCATGCATGTTGTAGTACCATGTTCTCAAATTCCACAGGATTTTATTTCTTTATTTATTTTCATTTTCCTTTGTTTAGCAGAATTGACTAATATATATATATATATATATATATATATATATATATATATATATATATATAAAGTCATTTGCTAGATGTGGAGGCAATATTTCCTTATGAAGTTAATATTTTGCCTGTTACATTGTTAATTTTCAAAATCTTTCATTTGAGATCTTTCAAAATTTCAGTTTTTTTCTTTAATTTTCCCCTTTTATTCACTGTTTGACTCCCTTTTCATTGTATTTTCCTTGGAAATTGAATCTCAAAGCATCTCAGCCTTCTTTCATTTTGGGAAATTCAAGGTTCATCAGCCTAGGTGTCTGTTCCAATTGACTTTTGTGGGGGTTGGAACTGGCATTGATTTCATGCAGAGCTTCTTCCCTCATACTCAATGGAGGGTCACCTAGTCCCACTCTCCTGCCCTCACACATATATGGTTTATCTATTTCATTGCCTTGTCCTGCTCCTTCTTTTTCACAGTTTTCTTGCTGTTACAACAGAGTTGATTTCTATAGTTTGTGTGTCTGGGGACCCGAGAAGACTGTTAGGTGGATAGGGTGAGGTATAGTGGGTTGTTGAGCTCTATTTGAAGTCCAGACAAATACCCCAAATATCCTGCCAGTTTCCCTTTCTGATCCTTATTTTGCTACAGATAACTTTTGCTGCATTAGAGATTCTGCTACCTGCTCCATGCCTTGGCAAATTTCTGCTGCTGTAGAAAAGCAACACTATTTGACTGTCTAAAAGGGAGAAAATTTCTGTAGCCTAGAGCCAGGATCTCCATGGTCCTGTGTAAAAAGAATGGGAACACAGGTAGGGTTAAGTTTTGTTACAAAACCATGTGTTAGTCTTTGGGTCTGATCCATGAATTAATGACATTCAACCTTTCTCTTGGTAGAACAGGAGTAGATTTTCTGAGTGTACTTGGTGCAGAAATCTGTTCATTGGTTTATTTTTATTTTGTTTAAATATTTTGAATCACGGGTGTACCAAATCATGAAAATAGTTGATGTCACTAATTTTTCATTCATAATTTATCTTTTGGAAAGTTTTGTCAGGTTAGAGAATGAGAAAATGTATAGCCTTCCATTGTGTTGATCACATGACAGAATCTGGCTGGATAGCAGGCAATCACCAGAATGATGGATTCTCAGGTAGAATTTTTGTCATTGTTTTCCACATAGATAATCTCTACTAGTCCATGATTCTGCTGATAGTATGTGTCCCATATAATTTAAGGACTTCTTCATAGTGACAACTCCTAGGGTAATGCAATGATCAGGATATCCTAGCCCCATGACATATTGATTTATGCACTATAGAAATGAAATAACTATTTTCCTTAACAAATAATCACCTTGTTAACATTTTTGAAAGAGTGAGAACTCATATACTCCCACATTTTTTTTCTTTCAAAATGTATTTTAGGACCCACATTTGGCAAAATTAAGCAGTTGTTTTGGTTTAATTTTGGTTTTTGGTGGAAGTGGGTGTGTGTGCATGCCTGCACCTATGTGCACAGATAAGGCTTGAAAATGAGCATTGGTCTTAGGACTTCTTATTTAAAAAAAATAGTTCTTTGGTCCACTCACATTCTCATTCATCTGAATTTTTTTTTAAACTAACAATGTCTCATAGTAATGGGCAAAGATTTTCTTAAGATGAAATTAACTCCATCATATAGTGATTAAACATCTTATCTTAGTTACAATATTATTTTGAATGAATTTTAAAGTAATAGTCAAATGCTTAGTGTGTTACAAGCACTGTGCTAGCACCAGGGTTCAATAAATAGACATTTTAAAGTGTCTACTAGCCTACTATTTTCTGGACACTATTCTAATCCCTAGGGATACAAAAGAGGTAAAAGATAGCCCTTGCCCTAAATAAAAAAAAAGCAAAGACAGCTTTTATTCTCAAGAAGCTTACATTCTGATAAAAGACCGTCACATATGAGGACCACACTTGAATGGTAAAAAGGGATTGGGAATTTTGGTTTAAAAAGTTAGGAGGATGAGTGCAGCCATACATAAGTAGACTGAAGTAGACTGACAGAATCTTTCAAGAAGCAATCCTATAATGATTTGATTACAGTTCCAAAATGAAAAAAAAAAAATTTGAGATGGGGTAAAGTGGTTAAACTGGTGATAATATAGTGTGGGGATTAAGTGAAATATATATTGAGCCAAGACTATATATGGTGGCATTCAACAATCCAAAAACACCTCCTGAAAACTTGTCCCATCCCCAGGTCAGGCTAGAGTTCAAGAGCTAAGAGGGTTAAATCATTCAGGGCATTATCTCTGGACAGAGCATCAAGGTGGCTGGTAAGATTTTCTAACTCCAGCACAACCTTTTAGGCTGACTTATTTTGGAGAAAAGCAGCTCTTTATACCTCTAAATCTTTTGTTATCTGGTGCCATCTTGTAATACTTGCTGATAAATAAATGTTATCTGGTACCATCTTGTAATACTTGCTGATAAATGCTCTGCTGGAGAAATACTAATTCAACAACATGACATGTAAAAAAGAATATAAATAAAGCTAGGTGCTTTATATTGTAAATGTATTAGCCTTATGCTGTTTTCCTTTCTTGGCACCTAAATGAAAATACAAAATATATGTATGTTTAGTTCATTCCATTTTCATTTCACAGATTTGATATAAAAATGAATTTTTGCATGTGAGTCCAGGTAAAAAAAATCATTCTAAGATTCCCCATGACTATGCAATAACTGTAGATTAAAATAATCAAAAATATAATATATTTGATTCATCCTGGATTCTGCACAGCAAAAATAAATGCCATTTTTCAAGGTTTTAGCATCCACCTTAGAGGCAACAACACATCTTACAAGTTCTAACATTGCATAAAATTTACATAGAGGGAATCCAGAAGGACATTCACTCTGTTGTTGTTTTTCTTTTAATAAGATCTTTTTTATACCCCCAATTACATGGTTAAAGAATTGTTAATATTTTTTTTAAGTTTTGAGTTCCAAATTCTATCCTTCCCTTCTTCTTTCTCCTCCCCCTTCCTAAGGTAGTAAGCAATCCAACAGAGGTTATAAATGTGCAATCATGTAAAACATTTCCATAGTATTAATTTGGTATAAGAAGATGAACCAAAGAAAGTGAAAAGTAATGCACTTCAGTCTGTATTCAGACGATATCAGTTCTTTCTCCAGATTCTAGAGTCTAGAAACAGATAGCATATTTCATCATGAGTCCTTTGGCATTGTCTTGGATTCTTGTATTGTTGAGAATAGCTAAACTATGCATGATTCCCCACTGCACAATATTTCTGTAACTACACACAGTGTTCTCCTGGTTCTGCTCACTACACTTTTCATCAGTTCATGTAAGTCTTTCTAAGTATTTCTGAAATAATCTTGTATGTCATTTCTTAGAGCACAATAATATTCCATCACAATCATATACCACAACTTGTTCAGCCTTTAATCAATTGATGGGCATCCCCTTGATTTCCAATTCTTAGCCAGTACAAAAATAGCTGCTACAAATATTTTTATAAAAAATTTTCTTTTTTTGTATCTCTTTGGGATATGTAACTAGCAGTGGTATTTCTGGATCAAAGAGCCTGAATAGTTTTCTAGCCTTTTGGGCATAGTTACAAATTGCTCTCCAGAATGGTTTGATCAGTTCACAACTCTCTTGAATGCATTAGTATCCCAGCTTTCCTACATCCCCTACAACATTTATAGTGTATGAACTTTGAAAAGAGCATTGTGTGGCATAAGAGTAGATGGCCTTAGATTCAGAAAATCCTAGATTCATTAATAACCTGTGACACATAATAGCTTTGTGACCATGGTTGAGTTACTTAAATTCTCAGTATTCCTGGTCAATTCTTCAATTCCATAAATTAAAGACCACCAGTCTCTACTGATGGAGAAAGTTTCTATATTGTAAATTCTCCATGCTTATTATTTTAGAGGTCTGGTCTAATAACTTCAAATGGTACTCTTCCTAGCTCTATATATTGAGAGGGAGTGAGGCAAATGCTTTAGTGATCAAATAGAAAAATAATGGGAGAATTAAGTAGTGGAAACAACAGACAGTATTTCACAAAGTCCATCATATATAACAAAAGCCTAATGCCTCTTTCTTAGGAACAGTTTTAACAAAAGTAGATGCCACAGTCATTTATTTTGATTGCAAATATTAAGTGGAAAATGGACGCTGACACTAATTTACTCTGTACTTTTAGCAGTTAAAATATAAATGTCACTCCTCAAATTCTGCACTCCAAAGCTTCTGTTAAATGCGAACTCCCTTTGGTGTGTGTGTGTGTGGGGGGGGAACCTTAAACTTTTTAAAGCTTTGTTTATGTGGCATGATTTTGAAAGAGTTTAAATTTGAGATGCTTCCAGACTAATATACTTGACATACTGGTTTGTAAAGAAGACATTTTTTTAAAACAGAATGAACAGCATATAGCTTTAATTCACAAAATATGTCAAATCATATAATTCTATGAGAACTCCTTCTTATGATGAAAGATTAACTATATGAAGTTGCCTAGGGGGGATCATTCTTTCCTAAGTGTAATGATATTTTTTTTTTGCTGATTGAAAAACTTACCATTTTTGAAGAGTGGAAGAGACAGATAGGGAGGAGAAATCAAACCTTATTATTACAGATCAAGAGCTGAAAGTGACCTCTGAGGTCATTTGGTCCAACTCTTCCTCCCCTCATTTTACATATGAAAAACTTTGATACCTATAGAAATTAGTGATTTGCCCAAGGTTGTGTAGGCAGTAAATGTTAAAGGTAGGATTCAAACCAAGTCTCTGTTAATTTAGAAGCAGAAAACTTTTCTTTCTACACTGTTTCTTTTTGTCCCATTTGCATGATGTGTTTTCCTTGAAGTATGTTTACAGTGAATATTCCATGTAGGATTAAAAAAAAACAAATCTGTTGAAATGACAATGGGAAGTGAAAACTATATCAGATTGATGCTCTGGGTTCACATAATTTTTATCTGTTTTACTCAATAGTCTGAGAAACTTCTCCCAACTCACTTGAAAATATTCCTATGTCATCATTGACCTGTTTCCAACTTTTCAACCATCATATAAATTCTCTCAAGTTTCATAACATAAAATTTATGCTAGATGATACACATGACCTTTTCTAGAGAATCTTTCTTAAGTGGAGTGGCATTAAGCAGAAGCTTCCTCTGGCTCAAAATCTTAAGATAATCATACCCAGTTTCCTGACATTGACTTTTGTCAAAATACCAAATAACCCAACTTTCATGATTTATTTTATTTCCCCTAAGTTAACATGTAAAAACAATTTTTAACATGTTTTTGAAACTCTGAGTTCCAAATTAACTCCCTTCCTCCCTCCCCACTCCCCCACCTTACATTGAGAAGGCAAGAAATTCAACATAGATTATACATGTGTAGTCATGCAAAAAATTTCTAAAATTGTCATGTTATAAAAGAAAACAGACTGTGTCCCCCAACTAAACCACTCAAGAAAAATAAAGAAATTTTAAAAAATGTGCTTCAATCTGTATTCTGACACCATTAGTTCTTTCTCTGGGAATGGATAACATTCTTCATCATAAGTCCTTCAAAGTTGTCTTGGATCATTGTATTGATGAGAATAGCTGAGGAACTCATAGCTGATCATCTTATAATATTTCTGTTACGTTGTACACAGTACATTTCATTTCACATGAGCTCATGCAAGTCTCTCCAGGCTTTTCCAAGAGCACCTTGCTCATCATTTCCAATAGGACAATAGTATTCCATTACAATCACATACCACAACTTGTTCAATCATTCCCCAATTGATGGACATCGCCTCAATTTCCAATTCTTTGCCATGAGAAAAGAGCTCTGTAAATATTTTTGTATATATAGGTCAGGTCCTTTCCCTTTTAAAAAAAAACCTCTTTTAGGATACAAACCTTGTAGTAGTATTGTCATGTCAAAGAGTATGCAGTGTTTTATAGTCCTTTGGTCATAGATGCAAATTGCTCTACTGAATGCCTGAATCAGTTCACACAACCACTAACAGTGCATTAATGTCCCATTTTTCCCCCCTTCCCTCCTCCATATGTCATTTTCTTTTTTTTCCTATTAGCCAATTTAATAGATATGAGGAAGTACCTCAGAATTGTTTTAATGTGCATTTCTTCATTTACTAGTGAGTTAGAGAATTTTTTTTCAATTGGCTGTAGATAGCTTTGGTTATTTCCTCTGAAAACTGCTCATCTGTTTTGATCATTTATCTATTTGGGATTGGTTTTTATTTTTATACATTTGACTTAGTTTTCTATATGTTTGAAAAATGAGGCCTTTATTAGGGAAGCTTGCTTCAAAATGCTTTTCACAGTTACTATGTATATTTCCCTTGAACCTACTCCCCCATTTATTCTCTTCTCACTCTCCTTTCATACTGTCCCTCTTTGAAAGTGTTTTGCTTCTGATTGTCCCTCCCCCAATCTGCCTTCCTATTAATCACATCCCCTTTTCCTATTTATTTTTTATTTATTTTTTCTTATTTCTTATTAACTTCCCCTTTGTTTTTATTATGTTCTTCCCCTCCTATTTTTCTGTTGAGTAAGTTAAATTTCTGTACCCAGTTGATTGCATATGTTATTATCTCTTTGACCCAATTCTTATGAAAGTAAGGTTACTCACTCCACCTCACCTTCCCCCTTCTCCCCCTGCAAGCTTTTTCTTGCCTCTTTTATGTTAGATAATTTACCCCATTGCACCCCTCCATTTACCTTTCTCCTAATACATTACTCTCTCACCCCTTAATTTTACTTTTTATATCATCTCTTTATAATCAGCTAACATCTGAGCCCTCTTTATATATACTCCTTCTATCTGCCCTAATAAATGCAAAAGTTCTGTTGTGTTACAAGTATCATCTTTCCATGTAGGATTATAAACACTTTAACCTTAATAAATCCCTTATGATTTTCCTTTCCTGTTTACATTTTTAAAATTTTTCTCAAGTCTTGTATTTGAAAATCAAATTTTGGGGGGTGGAGGCAAAATGGCAGAGTAGAAGCAGGACCTCTCCGCTGCTCCTGCTTCCACCTTCCCCAATCCATGTAAAAAGGGAGTTGTAAACAAAATTTGGAGCTGCAGAACCCACAAAATCACATAGAGAAGCTAACCTCCAGCTGAGGACAGCCCATCAGGCCAGCAGGAATCAGCCAGCACAGCTCTCTGGGAGCCCAGGCCCACGCCGAGGCTGTAGCCCCAGGGCAGGCCTGACCAGCCACTGGCCAGAGGGACTCCAGATCAGCAGCAGCTGTGGTCATTTCCAGATTTATCAACATATAGATGTGAAGGAAAAAGTGAGAGGTCAGTGCAGTCTGGACTTTGGGACCAGTAAGTGGGAGCACATGGCTTTCACCCCCGGGGAAAGAAGCCACTGAGGCACCAGCACAGCCAGCCAGCACCATGTGGCAGCTTAAGCTCATGGCCTGCAAAGTGTAGGGGGACCAAGCACCAGTCTGAAGGATAATTGCTCTTGCTTTAACCTGCTTGGATCTGGATTGAAGTCTAGGGTGGAGGTCCTGGGGTGTATGTCCAGCTTGGCAGAGAGTGTGGATACCTCAGAGAGGGTACCCATCTAATACCTCTGGCAGCTGAGAAAACAACAGCATTTGTGACAAAAGCTCCCCTGTCTGGTGGCAGAGTCCTACTGTGGCCAGGGTTCAAGTGACTGAGGGGCGACATGACCAGGCAAAGAAAACAAAGTAGACAGAAGATTCCAACATTAGACTCCTATTTTGGGGACAAAAAGGATCAAAGCATGGAATAGGAGGAAAAGAGTGAAGTTAGAACACCTGCAGCAAAAGCTTCTAAGGAAATTAGGAGCTGGTTACAGGCCATAGAGGACCTTAAGAGTAGATAAAAGAAGTGGAAGAAAAATTGGGAAGAGAAATGAGAACAATGCAAGAAAATTATGAAATGAGAGTCAACAGGCTGACTGAGGAAAATAACACTTTAAAAAACAGAATGACTCATATGGCAAAAGAGACTCAAAAAGGCAATGAGGAAAAGAATGCCTTAAAAAGTTGAATTTGCTAGATGGAAAAAGAATCTCAAAAGCTCAATGAGGAGAATCATGGCTTCAGAATTAGACTAGAGCAAATGGAAGCTAATGACTTTATGAGAAATCAAGATGCTGTTAAACAGATCCAAGCAAATGAAAAAATAGAAGGCAATGTGAAATATCTCATGGGAAAAACCACTGACCTGGAAAATAGATCCAGGAGAGATAATTTAAAAATGATTGGACTACCGGAAAGCCATGACCAAAGTAAGAACATAGAAATCATCCTCCAGGAAACACTCAAAGAATACTGCCCTGGTGTTTTAGAATCAGAGGGCAAAATAGAGTTTGAAAGAATCCACTGATAACCTCCTGAAAAAGATCCTCAAAAGAAAACTCCTAGGAATATTATAGCCAGATTCCGGAATTCCCAGATTAAGGAGAGAATATCACAAGGAGCCAGGAAACAACAATTTGAATATTGTAGAAACACAATCAGAATAACCCAGGATCTGGCAGCTTCTACAATAAGAGATTGAAGGGCTTGGAATATGATATTCCTGAGGGCAAAGGAGCTGGGATTAAAAGCAAGAGTCACCTACCCAGCAAAACTGAGTATCAACTTTCAGGGGAAATATGGTCATTCAGCGGAATAGAGGATTTGCATGCATTCTTGCTGAAAAAAAACAAGAGTTGAACAGAAAATTTGACATTCAGATACAAGAATCAAGAGAAGCATGAGAAGGTAAACAGGGAAATGAAATCATAAGGAACTTATCAAAGTTGAACTATTAACATTCCTACATGGAAAAGCAATAATTGTAACTTTTGAAACTTTTCTCAGTAGTTGTGTTATTGAGGGACTGAGTTGAGACTGATTAACAACCCAAACAAACTCTCACAATATTTCCCTCCAAACAACTTTAAGATAATGCCTCAGATCAAATTTTGGAGTGCAGAGACAATAAAAGTTTAGGGTGATATATTTGATGATGCTATTGTTACAGTTGTGAACTTCTCCAACTATTGTAGGGAGCAAAGCCTTAAGTCTAAATACATTTAAATGGCAATAAAGCTACATACATTTTGACCCAGCAAATACCACTAAGTCTGCATGCCATATAGATCAAAGAAAAAGGAACAGGTTGTATATGTATAAACATGTTTATATCAGTTCATTTTTTTGGTGGTAAATAGTTAGACATTGAAGGGATACTCATCAATTGGGGAATGCCAAAACAAGCTGTGGCATATGATTGTGACAGAAAACTACTATGCTATAAGAAATGATGAGGGACATGTTTCAGAAAAAAAAGAAAACATGGAAAGACCTATATGACCTGAAACAAATTAAAATGAGCAGAACCAGATCATTTTACATAGAAACAACAATATTATGTGATGATCAACTGTGAAAGATTTTGCTACTCAGTATACATGATGAAAAATACTATCCACCTCCAGAAACAAAACTGATGAACTCTAAGTACAAAAAGAAGCATTGTTTTCTCATTTTATTTTCCTTGATTTTTGGGGTGCAATATGGCTGATATGGGAATATGTTTTGCATGATTTCATATATATAATTAATATCATATTGCTTGCCATCTCAGTGGATGTGGGAGGGGTAGGTGGAAAGAAAATTTGGAACTCAAAACATTTTAAATGTTAAGAATAAATAAAAATTAAGCATTTAATAAAAGTATTTATAGAGCCTACATAGCTTCAGATAATAACTATGTATATAAACAGGGCTTTCTTACATTGCTAGCTAAGTATAGGCAATTCAAATAAAACATTTTTTGGACAAAGAACATTATATCCCTTTTCATATCTCTCTTTCCTGAGACACAAAGACAATGCTCATTCCCCATCCTTCTTCAAATGTAATTCAATCATCAATTCTCAATGCCCTGCCTCTCCTCTTGTTTAATAGGATATAATAGCTTAATACATTAGCATAGTCTTAAACTGTTTCCTAAAATAATCAATTTCTATTTAATTCATTTTCCATTTTCATTTTGAAAACAATTATTTCTACTTTCTATGGTCTCTTCTCTCAGGAAAATTGTATTTCACTTCCATATCTATAAGTTATAATGTTTGAAATGGTATATTATTTTTTCACATTTTTATTGATATCTTTGTTTTTATATCTGCTGCATTTCGGAATATATCTTTTCTTCACCTAACCTGAAAAGCAAAGCTTTATAATGAACAGAAAAAGAAAGAGAAAGAAAATTACTTCAACATAACTTATCAATATATCAAACAATCCTGATAATCTACATGACTTAAAAATAATCTTAACAGAGTTATTACAAAAATTATGGAAAAATCCTGTAATTTTTATACTTGAAGCAACTACTATCTCATTTTGTCATCACCCACTAAATGAGCCCTGAACTAATTTAATACTTTTGACTATTTCAATTTTTATGTATGCCCCAATACCTATAACCATGTATATGATCCCTATTTCCAAAGTTGCAAAGTGCTCAGGAGAACCATGTGGTCTCATGCAGTTAATTATGAAACTAATGGCATTGTAGTGACACTATTAGTGTTCAAGTCTGTAATCTTGTTCCTCCTGCCATCATAATCTATGTCTTCTTCCCTTAATGCACATCTGTAATTTTATATCATATGGTTCTATGTAATATATTTGAACATTTTATCTTTTTTATTAAAACTATTTTATTAATTTTTTCTCAGTGTTTGTTTCTGGATTATCTCTATATTTATCAATTGTTTTTCCTTCCCCAGCCCAAAGAACCATTTTTGTCATCATCCAAAAACCACACACACGTGTATATATGCATGTATACACATATGTATGTTTGTAAATATATACACACAGCATATGCACATGCATAATTATGTTATGCTATGTTATGTGATGTGATGTGATGTGATGTGATGTGATGTGATGTGATGTGATGTGATGTGATGTGATGTGGTGTGGTGTGATGTGGTGTGGTGTGGTGTGGTGTGGTGTGGTGTGGTGTGGTGCAGTGCGATGCGATGCGATGTAATGTGATGTGATGTGATGTTATATATTCACCTTATCTGACAAGTGAGACCCATTCTATACTTAAAGGTAATTCCCAAACTACTGAAAGGAAGGAGTTATGATTCACCATTTAGTTTTCTAAGTCTTCATTGCATTCATCAGAATTGTGGTGTCTTTCAATACCACTTGTCTCTACAACATGTGGTCCTTGTGTCTAGTCTCTTAATTCAGATTATTTTGCTCTTCATTCATTCTTCAGTCTTCTCAAGTTTTCCAAGCAATATCCATGTTTATGATTTCTTATGGCAACATGCATTTTCTTCTTTATTAGATTATAAATTTCTTAAGGGCAAAGATTGTGACTGTTCTTTCAGTTTAGGTCAGTAGCATTTACCCAATGTTTATACATATTTGAATTCAGTGATCACCCAATGTATACTCTATAAAAGACAAAAAGTTCAAAGAAATGCATTTTATATTAATCAGTCAGTGTTTGAAATAGCTCTTGAAGCTCCTTAAGCCCCATCCAAAATAGCCATCTTCAGCAGTTTATATTGTTGACAGATAGCTATCCTCACACCAGAAAGGCATGCTTGTTAAATCAAATGTCCTTAATGAGATAGCAGGTTCAAATACCTGAAATCCCATAAAGCCCAGTGATTGCACTCATAATCATTTCAAAGGAAAATAATATAGCTGCCAAAGAATTTTTGATGTAGCAGGTCTTTTTTATAACACAAAAAAAAGACAAAGTAACCTGAAAATAGAACATATTCAAAAAAAATGGGGGAGTTCATGAAGTGAAAAATTATGGGCTTGGATTTTTATCAGATTTAAAGGGTCAATAGGGTAAGCAGATGGCTCACAGAAGAATTTATTGAGCTTTTAGCAATTGTTTTGATGTGCCAGGCAAACCCCAGAAAGCTTATGAGATTGTAAAATCCAATGACCCTGCATTACAGTGAGGGTTCTGCTCCCGATATGCATGTGATTTTAGAGATCACATCTATCACTGGTTTATTATCTGTCAAAAACTCAGGGGATGCAACATGATTAATACTCCATGCTGTAATTTTTACTATTGCTCTCCTTTTAACTCTTTTCCCCCTCATTTTGCTATTTATGTTTTCCTTACAATATTGCCAAGCTCATGATAATTCAATTGATAGCTCAGCAATGCAGATGATTTTCCAGTAACTTTTTAGTTGTCATCAGTGATAAAATTTTATAAGGGATATAAAGAAGTTAAGTAAGTACTCAGTCCCAAATACTGTCCTCAGTATGTGCATGCAACTCTCACTAACATCACAGGGGTTTGTGGAAATAGGCAAAGCACAGGCTGTGCTCTTTCCTAACTACATAAAATTCACACAACATACGTTCTGTTCATTGAAACAAAAATGTTTAAATGAGATGATTCAGAAAAACCTAAAAAGGACGAATGAAATGGATTTGTGTTTGCTTTTCTGGAAGTCTTAGTAGAGGTTTGTAATTGTGCTATGCTTTATTGCATCAAATTATTCTAAGTGAAAGCTCCTTGTAAACTGATGTGGAGTGTATAATAATCCTGCATTATTTCCTCAAATAATAGAGTGTGGTGAGTAGTGCTACCTTCTCATAGTATTTATCTCAGACTACTGAGTTATAGAAAATGAAATCCTACTTTCATTTTAGCTCAAAAAAATCTAGTATATGATGTATTTAGGTCAAAAATAATGAAATAGGATAAATAGGTTAATCATATTTAATTTTATGTATTCATTCATAAGATTCTAAAATGCACTTGAGATCCCAAATGGGAAAACTCTGAATATTGGGTTGTTTTGCTTTACTTTGGTTTAAAACTAGGGGCTAAATGCCCATGATGGGAGTTACTTTCTCAGGTCAATTAGGCCTAATATATCACATCTTCTATCAGTCCCATTACCTGGACAATCCACTCAGTGCAAGCAGACAGAAAGAAAAAAAAAGTCAAATGTCATTGAGTCAAAGTCAACATCACATAAAATTTAGAAGATTCCACATGGGGGGGGGGCGGTAAAGACTTAGAATATGATATTCCAGAAGGCAAAGGAGCTAGATTTACAAACAGCAACCTACTACCAAAACTGAGTATAATTCTTCAGGTGGTGGGGTGGGACAGGGGGGAGTATGTTTAGTGGAATAGAGGATTTCTACAAATTCTTGTGGAAAAGACCAGAACTGAATAGAAAATTTGCCATTCACAAATAAGTCAAGAGAGTCATAAAAAGGTAAACATGAGAGAATAATCATAATAGCACCAATAAATTTAAACAGTTTACATTCCTATATGGAAAGAAGATACATGTAACTCCTGAAAACTTTATCATTATGAGAGCAGTTACAAGGTGTTTACATAGACAGAGAACCTGGGTGTGAATTGAAAATGTTTGTGTGATCCCAAAAGAAAAAAGGAATGAGAAAGGAAGATGCACTAGGAGAAAGGAGAATGGAGAAATATAATGGGGGGGGGGGGGAAATCACACAAGGAAGAGTTTTATAGTGAATGGGAAAGTGGGGGTTAGAGCTGACAGGCAATGCTTGAGTCTTTTATTGAAAATGGTTAAAAGAAGGAAGAAGGGGGAGGAGAAAAAAATGATAAAATGGAAGTCAAAATAAGAGATGCAATAATCAGAAGCAAAACAAACTTTTGATAAGGCACAGAATACAAAGAGAGACAGGAAAAACAGAAGAAAATAGGATGGAAGGAAAAGGTTTGCAATCATAACTATTAGTATAGAAGGGATTGATGCACTCACAAAATGAAAGAGTATAGCAGAATGGATTAGAAACCATTATCCAACAATATGTTGTATAAAATACACACACTTGAAAATGGAACACACAGATTTAATACAAAGGCCTAGAGCAGAACTTATTTTGCTTTAGTTGAAGTAAAAAAAAGGCAGTGGAAGCTATCATGATATCAAACAAAACAAAAGCAAAAATGTAACTAGCTAAAAAAGATAATGTGGGAAACTGCATTTTGCTGACAGGTACCATAGATAATGAAGTAACATAAAAATTGAATCAAGATTCTCTGATAAAGGTTTCATTTCTCAAATATACAGAAAACTGAGTCAAATTTATAAAAGAAATATAAAAGACATTACCCAATGTTAAATCATCAAAAGATATGAATAGATATTTGTTCTAAGAAGAAATCAGAATTATCTGTATTCATGTTTTAAATGCTCTAAATCACTATTGATTATTGAAAAGAAAAGTAAAACAACTCTGAGCTACCACCTTACAATTATAAAAAATGACAAGTGTTGGAGGTGATGAGGGAAAATATTTATATTGACGAACTGCTAATGGGGTAGTGCATTGGTTCAACCATTCTGGAGAGCAATCTGTAATGATGTCCAGAAGATTGTAAATTTGTGTATTCTCTTTGATCCAGCAGTACTACTACTGGGTCTGTATCTCAAAGAGATCAAAGGAAGAGGAAAAGGACCTGTATGTACAATTTTTTTTTAGAGCAGCTCTTTTTTTTTTAGTGATAAACAATTGGATATTGAGGAATTACTGATTAGGAAATGGCTGAACAAGTAGCAATATATAATTGGAATGGAGCACTATTTTGCTATTAAAATGATGGAGGATCATTTCAGAAAAATAAAAACACAACATATATGAACTGAAACAAATTGAAGAGATAAGAACTGAGATATCATTGTGCATGGTTAACATAAATGTAACAATGATGATCTGTGGATGTCTGGCTAGTCTAATCAATACAATCATCCAAAAATAAATCCAAAGAATATATGATGAAAATTTGCTGCCTGCCTCCAAAGAAAGATCTGATAAACTCTAATCGCAAATTGAGATATAACATTTTCACTTTATTTTTTTTACTTTTTCTGTAGTGATATGGTTAATATGGAAATATGTTTACATATCTTCACATATATAATTGATATCATATTGTTTGCCTTCCCAGTGAATCAGTGGATGCAGGAGATCAGGGAGAGAGGGAAAGAATCTGAAACTCAAAATTTAAAAGAAAAGAATGTTAAATAATAAATTAAAATTGCAATGAAGAACATATTAGCAAAGGCAAATATAGAAGCATGGCATGGTACTAAAAGAATGTGAAAACATTAAGGATATGTATAATTTTGGGTTTATGACAATTGCTATTCTATATTGTGCCTATTGTAATACATGGAACATGACTCAGAAAATGTTTGAGAATATTTTCCCTCTTCTGTCATATTCACTTTAATGTCTTTTTAATCCCTTTAAGCAAGACTGAGCAAATATAGGTTTGCAGGCCTTCATTACCTGTGTTATATCTTTTATTCAGTAAAATTCTGTGTCCTGGCTAGGGAGGAGGTGATAGAAGGAAAGAATAATCTAATTTAATGTTTTCATTGGTTAGGAAACTCAGATTTCAATAGAGATATGTGTAACTATTTTACACCTTAAAGTTTGAGAAAATTACCTGAGAAAGAACTTAGATTTAAGAGATTTGTCCAAGTTCACACAAATAGTACTTATTGAACAAGGATTAAACCCAGGTCTTTCTAATCTCAAGACCAGTTCTCTATTCATTATATAGTGCTGCCTAAATTTTGGGGCTAAAATGCTTTTAACTTTATTGGACTAGGTGTCCTATGAGAACATGTCAGTTTAGAGGGCTATAGATATAATGGAAATAATAAATAAAAAGAAAGGGAGTTACCAGTTGAAATTCTTGAAATTCCCCAATGGAATAAATGTGAGAGTGGTTAAGGGGAGGTTGTCTAAATGACCACCTCATGAATTTTCTCTTGCTAGTATTGTCCTTTACCTCACATACCTATCTATTTTAGGTATAGGGTTACATGTAAATTAAGATGTGATCTAATATGTCCTCTTATTTATGAGAAACTTGCATTTCCTAGTAGGATGATTATAATATGATTTTATTGCTTGTGAGATTTCCAAAATCAATCAGTATTCACACCTCCTTCCATATCAAAACTCTCTCTAAAGCAGGGATGATGTCTCCCATTTAAAGGAATCAAAAAAAAAAATTTCCCACCGCCCTATCCATATTGGCATCATACACACAACCAGGGTCATGCAATTAGTGCTTACTGAACCATATGTTTAAGCAGCTGACAGACCTTGTGTTTATAGTCATATAAACATGTGTGACAAGCAGAAAAATCAGACCAGAAAGTAAAACACACACACACACACACACACACACACACACACAATATGAGCATGAGGCACTTTGCAGCCAGGAGACTTAGACTCTTGTTTCTTATGCTCTTTCCCTCCTCTGACTTATCTGGGAGCATAGTGAGGCCAAATATATAAAAGGGGAGGCAAGAGATTTTTTTAAAAGATAAGACGGTTCTAACCAAAGTTTATTCTCTTAAAAATTAGTCTCTGAAAGAGGATTTACAGATATGACTAAAAGGAAAAAGAAAAGGGGAACTCCTCTAAAGAAGACAATGTTACTTCATTGTATATCTCTAATGAGATCATTTTCTCAAATGTCATGTTAACAAAAAAAAAATGAAACCAAATAATCATGGGTAAATGCAGAAGAGTGGAATGGAGCTGAAAGATGATTGGGAGTGTCCTATCAGTTCTAATTACCAATCGAGTCCTGGAGGACAGGTCTAGAGAAAAGCCATCCATCCTTAAACAGGATGCATTATTCAACCACCATTATCACATTTCCTCCCACAGAGAGGGCGAAACCGATTTTCTCTTGTTTCTCTCACTCACAAGTCTCCACAAGCTAAGTTCAAAAATATATCACCAAATAATTCAACTCTGGAAGAGAGTTATTTTGCCATTTATACAGACTAGCATATCTATAACAACATCCTTGTTCTGTTAGCCATGATTTAACACATTTATAACAGACATGTAACTTATGTACTATCACTGAACAGCATCATCCCAATTTTTATGAGATCAAGGATTTTACAATATGGCAATAATTTGTCAGAAGGTGAAAGGCAGAACTAGGAATAAAATCATATTGTACCTTTAAGAAAAAAAATCATATTCTCTTTTGAAATTTAGAGAACAACACATTAATTCACATTAATTACTAACATGTATCTATATATGATAAATAATGAGTTGTGGCAGATCATGTAATTTCTTCAGAAATGTGTCATTGAAAGTCAGTGGCCAGGGAAAGTTATATTTATATAAACACACATACACACATACATACATGCATACATACATACACATGCATGTATATAAACACATTCATGTGTGTGGATATTGTCAACTAAATGCCAAATTATTGCTAACTAATAGTTCAAATTATGAAGGATTAAAACCATTATAAATAATCCAGGCTAAAATTTACACATTTTCTTGAGATCAAATGAGTAAGTAAAATTCTGTTATCATATAGCTCTTTCTGTATGACATTGAACATGTGAATGCAAATAATAATATTCCATGTAGTATATAAATTATTGTCATGAATAATTTTGAGCATAATCTTCCCAAATTCTAAACAGAAAACTTTTAGCAGTTAAAATTAAGATAGACTAAGACACAGAGTTTTGAGCAAAATCAATTTTTGTTAAAGCAAATATTTACCAATAAGGAGATCTTGCTCTATTAGGAGGGTTGGAACCAAACAGCTATTGTGACTTTTTGCTCCTGTTATTTGGCCTTTACACAACTTCAAACTTGCCTCAGGGCAATCACCAGTTCTTTCCCTGTATTGTCACCGCTATATTCAGAATTCTTCCCCTATCCTTACTGGATCTGTTATCTAGTTCTTGAATATTTTTGACAAAATTGAAAACTGACATATATCACTGCTACAAGCACAATATTAGACATGCTTTTTGGATTCAGAATCACATTTTGCCTTTTTCTAAAAATGTAGTTGTTAGAGGAACCAATGTTATAATGCTTCCTCCTACTTTTGATATCCTGTCCATGAACCAGTTTTTAATAATTTGATTTTATATTTTAAAAATTCATTTAAGAATAATTCTAAAACCTCTCCCTCTCCTCAAGACCTCCCCATCCATGGTGAAGGTAAGAAATGTAATATCAGAAGCAGGACCTCCAGCTTCCACCTCCCCCAAACCATGTAAAAAGGGGACTCTAAACAAACTTTGGAGCTGCAGAACCCACAAAATGACACAGAGAAGCTAACCTCCCATTGAGGACAGGCCAGCAGGCTGGCAGCAAGCAGCCAGCTCAGCACTCTGGGAGGTGAGCCCAGCCCCACACCAAGGATTTAGCCCCAACGCAGGCCTGTATAGCCACAGGCTGGAGGGACTCCAGATCAGCAACAGCTGTGGCTGTTTCCATATTTATCAACACATAGATGTGAAGGACAAAGTGAGAGGTCAGTGCAGTCTGGACTTTAGGACCCAATAAGTAGTAGTGCATGGCTTTTGCCCCTGGGACAAAAAGCCACTGAGACGCAGGCACAGCTAGCCAGAGCCATGTGGCAGCTTCAACTCCTGACCTGCAGAGTGTAGGGGGAGCAAGCTCCAGTCTGAGGGGTAATTACCCTTGCTTTAATCTGCTTGGATCTGGATTGCAGTCTAGGGTAGAGGTCCTGGGGTGTGTATCCAGCTTGCCAGAGTATGTGGAGACCTCGGAGAGGGTACCCATCTAATACCTCTGGCAGCTGAAAAAACCCTAGCATTTGGGAGGAAACCTCCCCTGTCTGGTGGAAGAGTCCTACTGTGGCAAAAAGCCCAGGGGTCAAGTGACTGAGGGGTAACATGACCAGGCAAAGGAAACAAAGCAGACAGAAGATTCCAACATTATACTCCCATTTCAGGGACAAAAAGGAGCAAAGCATGGAACAGGAGGAAAACAGTAAAGTCAGAACACCTGCACCAAAACCCTCTAAGGAAAATACGAGCTGGTTACAGGCCATAGAGGACCTTAAGAAGCAGATAAGAGATGTGGAGGAAAAATTGGGAAGAGAAATGAGAACAATGCAAGAAAATTATGAAATGAGAGTCAACAGCCTGGCTGAGGAAAATAATACCTTAAAAAAATAGACTAAATCAAATGGCCAAAGAGGCTCCAAAAGGCAAAGAAAAGAAGAATGCATTAAAAAGCCGAATTTGCCAGATGGAAAAAGAATCTCAAAATCCAATGACGATAATCATTGCTTCAGAATTAGACTGGTGCAAATGGAAGCTAATGACTTTATGAGAAATCAAGATGCTACTAAACAGATCCAAATAAATGAAAGCATAGAAGGCAACGTGAAGTATCTCAATGGCAAAACCACTGACCTGGAAAAGAGATCCAGGAGACATAAATTAAAAATTATTGGACTACCTGAAAGACATGATCAAAGTAAGAACCTAGAAATCATCCTCCAGGTAGTTCTCAAAGAAAACTACCCTGATGAACCAGAGGGAAAAATAGAGGTTAAATGAATCCACCAATCACCTCCTGAAAAAGTTCCCAAAAAGAAAACTCCTAGGAATATTATAGCCAGATTCCAGAATTAGGAGATTAAGGATACAATATTACAAGCAGCCAGGAAACAACAATTTGAATATTGTGGACACACAATCAGGATTACCCAGGATCTGGCAGCTTCTACACTGAGGGATCGAAGGGCTTGGAATATGATATTCCTGAGGGCAAAGGAGCTGGGATTAAAAGCAAGAATAACCTGCCCAGTAAAAAACTGAGTATCATGTTTCAGGGGAAAATATGGTCATTCAGTGGAATAGGGGACTTTCAAGCATTCTTGCTGAAAAAACCAGAGTTGAATAAAAAATCTGGCATTCAGATACAAGAAGCGAGAGAAGCATGAGAAGGTAAACAGGGAAAAGAAATCATAAGGAACTTATCAGAGTTGAACTATTAACATCCTACATGGAAAAACAACAATTGTAATTTATGAAACTTTTCTCAGTAGTTGAAGAGAATATAAATATATAGACAAATGAGCATATATGGGCATATGAATACATATGTGAATGTGTGTATATATGTTTACAGGTATACATAGATAGAGGGCTAAGGACCAATTTAACAGTAAGGGATGATACCTAAAAGGTGAAATTAAGAGGTCAGAGAGGAATATAATGAGAGGAGATGGGGAGAGATAGAATGGGGTAAACTGTCTCATACAAAAGAGGCAAGGTTAAATGGTTACAATGGAGGGGAAGAAGAGGAAGGCGAAAGGGAATGGGTCAACCTTATTCCCATTGAATTTGGCTTGAGGAGGGAATGAAATACACACTAAATAGGGTATCTAACCCTCCTGGAGAGTAGGGGGGCAAGGGGATGAGAGAGGGGATGATGGAAGGGAGGGCAGCCTGGGAGGGAGGGGCGTTGGAAGCACCCACTTTTGAAAGGGATGGGATCAAAGTAGAGAATAGAACAAGTGGGACATGGGATAGGAGGGAGGGAAATATTGTCAGTCTTTTACAATATACCTACTATGTTTTTGTTTTAATTAAGCCATACATGTACACCCTATACTGAACTGTTTATCTTCCCAGTAAGGGTGGGAAACAAGGGAGGAAGGGAATGAATCTGGAATTCAAAGTTTTAAAATCAAATACATATATATATATTATATTATATATACTAATATTAATTCTATTTTATGTGTATTTGGGAAATAAGTTTTACAGGCACTGGAGCATAGAGATCCACTGGAAAAGTCAAAAGGGGTATGGGAGAAAATATGGGAGAGAGCAGATTGGAGGAGGGGATATCCTGTGGGACTGCTATTTTGGGGAAGTGGGTAGGGGGAAAATCGGGGAGAAAAATTGTAACTCAAAATCTGGTGGAAATGAATGATGAAAATCAGAAGCTAATAAAGCATTTGAAAAAAATAGAAATGTAGTATCAATTATATCTCTGAATTAAAGCTAAACGTATAACACATTAGCCATGTTACAAAAAAGAATGAAAAAGAAGGAAGGAAGGAAGGAAGGAAGGAAGGAAGGAAGGAAGGAAGGAAGGAAGGAAGGAAGGAAGGAAGGAATGGAGGGAGGGAGGGAGTGACGGAGGGAGGGAGGGAGGAAAAAAAGAAGAAAAGAAAGAGAAAATATATACTTCAATCCCCAGTGCAAGTCCATAAGTTCTTTCTCTGCAGGTGGATTTTTTTTTCATCGTAAGTCCTTCAGAATTGTCTTGGATGATTGCATTGGTCAGAAAAGCTGAGTCATTCACAACTGAGACACATATAATATTGTTTTTACTATGTACAATATACTATTTATTCACTTTGTATAAGTTCTTAGAAGTCTTCCCATTTTTTTCTGAAACTATTTTGCTCTTCATTTCTTATATAATAGCACAATAGAATCTCATCACCATCATGTACCAAAATTTGTTCAGCTATATCCCAAACCACCAAGAGTAAATTACTTCCCCAGTGTTTCCACATCCTTTCTAACATTTGTCATTTTTTTCTATAATATTAGTCAATCATATGATAGGTTTAAAGGGGTAACTTGCAGTTGTTCTAATTTGCATTTCTCTAATAAATAATGATTTAGAGCATTTTTTTTCAATATGACTGTAGTTTTGATTTCTTCTTCTGAAAACTGCCTTTTCATGTCCTTTGAGCATTTATCAATTGGGGAAGAAGCCAAATGCTCACAAATGTTACTCAGTTCTCAACAGTTGAGAAATGAGTCGTTTGTAAGAGAAACTTGCTATAAAAAATGTCTCCCCAATTTTCTGCATTCCTTCTAATCTTAACTGCATTGGTTTGTTTGTGCAAAACCAGAGTTAATAGCATGTAATCAAAATTATCAGTTTTTTTTATCCTGTGATCCTCTCTATAACTCGTTTAGTCATAAATTCATCTGTCATCCATATATCTGAAAGGTAAACTATTCCATGTTTCCCTAATTTTCTTATAATCACCTTTTCATATCTAAATCATGTAACCATTTTTACCTAGAGTGATGTTGGTTAATACCTAGTTACTCCAAAACTCCTTTCTAGTTTTCACAGAAATTTTTTGGCAAATAGTGAGTTCTTGTCCCAAAATCTTGGATCTTTGGGTTTATGAAAAATTTAATTATTCTCATTTGTTACTGTATATTGTGTAACTAATCTATTTCATTGATCCATCACTGTTTCTTAGCCAGCACTGGACTGTTTTGATGATTGCCACTTTGTCATAAAGTTTTATATCTGGTATGGCAAGGAATAAGTAAATTGATTTGTGTAGAATTGTCATTTTTATAATATTGGTTTTGCCTACCCATGAACAGTTAATGTTTCTTCAATTATTTCGATGCCATTTTTCATGCAAAAAGGGTAAGTTTTAGTTGTGTTCACATAGTTCCAGGATTTGTAGGTAGACTCCAAATTATTGTCTTCAGTTGTCATAGATGGAATTTCTCTATCACTTCCTGCTTGACTTTTTTGTTAACACATAGAAGTGCTGATGACTTATGTAGGCTTATTTTATACTCTGCGACTTTGCTGAAGTTGGTTTTTCAGTTAGTTTTATTTGATTTATTTGAGTCTCTAGGATTCTTTAAGTATACTGACATATCATTTGTCAAAAGAGTAATGATTTTGTTTCCTCATGACATTCGAATTCCAACAATTTTTTTCCTTCTCTTTCTAGTACAATATTGAAAAATAATGGTGATAATGTACATACTTGCTTCACCTCTAATCTTTTTGGAAAGGCTTCTAGATTATCATCATTATTAATAATGCTTGCTGATGGTTTTATATGGAAAATACTTATCATCTTAAAGAAAGAACCTTTTATTCATATGCTTTCTAAGTTTTTTTTTAATAGGAATGAGTGTTGCATTTTTGTCAAGTGTTTTTTTTTGTCTGCACTTATGGAGATAATCATGTTTTTTTCCTTTAAAAAAATCATTATTGGGGGCGGCTAGGTGGCACAGTGAGTAGAGGACTGACCCTGGAGTCAGGAGGGCATCGGTTCATATCTGTCCTCAGACAGTTCACACACACACACACACACACACACACACACACACAAAGAGAAAGTAGCTGTGTGACCTTTGGCAAGTCACTTAACCTGAATTGCCCTACAAAAAGCAAAAAAAAATCATTATTAATAGGGTCCATTTTATCAATAGTTTTCCTAATATTGAACAAGCTCTACATTCCTAGAATAAAAACTACTTGATTATGATGGATGACTGTTGTGAAATATTGCTGTAATATCTTTGCTAGTATTGTAATTTAAAATTTTTCATCAATATTAAGGAAATTGATCTATAGCTTTCTTTCTTTGCTTTTTGCTCTTCCTTTTCTAAGTATCAACACAATACGTGTCATAAAAAATTATTTTATAGAACTCTCTTTTTGCCTATGTTTTTTTTTTCTAAATAGTTAATGCAATATTGTCATTAATAATAATTTTAAATGTAGTCTTGGGAAATCTTTCTTAGGGAACTTATTCATGACTTACCTAAATTATTTTTCTAAGATATGGTTATTTAAGTATTCTAAGTGTTTTGTTAAACTGAGCAATTGATATTTTTGTAAAAATCCATCCATTTCACTTAGATTGTCAGATTTATTAACCTAACATTTGGTAAAATAGACTCTATTAATGGCTTTACTTTCCATTTCATTTGTAGTGAATTAACTCTTTTCATTTGTTAATACTGGTAATTTGATTTTCCTTTAAAAAATTAATCAATGGTTTATCTATTTTATGGTTTTTCCCCATAAAGTTGTCTCCTAGCTTTATTTGATAGCTGAATGGTTTTTATTTCATTAATCTCTCCTTTGATTTTTAGAAATGTCAATTTGGTGTTTTATAGGGATTTTTTTTTCTTTTCTACTTTTTTTAGTGGCATACGAAATTCATTGACGTATTCCTTTCTTTTTTTTTTTATTAATGTAGGCATTGAGAGATATAAAATTTTCTCTAAGTACTACTTTGCCTGAATCCTATACCCTTTCATATGTTGTCTCATTACTGTCATTCTTTTTTAATGAAATTGATTATTGTTTCTATGATTTATTCTTTGACCCACTCATTCTTTAGGATTAGATTAGTTGGTTTGAATTTACTTTTTAATATGTTTCCATGGAACTTTATTTAACACATTTTTAGTGCATTGTTATCTGAAAAGGAGGCACTTAATATTTAGCATTTATTCTTTCCTTACCTTTTTTTTGTTCCTTCTCTCCCACCTTAGAGATGGCTACCATTAGATAGAAATATGCATAAATCTATATAAAATCATTCTATACATACTTATATTCATAAGTTCTTTTCTAGATGCAGACAGTATCTCCTTTCTTGGGTCATTTGTAGTTAATTTGGTTATTTATAATAGTCAAAATAACTTAGTCACTCAGACTTTTTCTGAAAACAATATCACTGTTACTGTATACAAAATTTGCTTGGAAATTGATGGTTTCATGTGCAATCTCTTTTTCTATTCTATATTATGGAACTGTTTGTTTTATTTCTTAAGTTCAGAATAAAGTAAAGGTTTTTAAAATTCTGCTTTTCTGCATTTGTTTGTCTTAATACATGGTCAATTTGTGTGAAAGTGCCAGCTAAGAAAAAGGTATACTCAAATTTATTCCCATTCATTTTTCTCCAGAGGACCATCAAATCTAACTTTTTTAAAATTCTCCTTCACTTCTTTATTTTTTATATTATAATTAGGTTTATCTAGTTCTGAGACAATAATGTCAAGTTCTCCCCAAGCATAGTTTTACTGTTGATTTCCTCTTATAACTCATTTAAACTTATCTTTAAGAATTTGGATGTTATATCATTTGGGGTGTGTGTGTGTGTGTGTGTGTGTGTGTGTGTGTGTGTGTGTGTGTG
>NW_027187348.1:14574827-14658498 GCF_028583685.1 Petaurus breviceps papuanus | reverse complement strand
GTGTGTGTGTGTGTGTGTGTGTGTGTGTGTGTGTGTGTGTGTGTGTGTCTAACATTGATATTCCCAGGAAGGGACTTTATTTCCTTGCAACCATAAGTACTATTGTTCCTCTTGGCCCTGGGACTGTGGACAGGTTGCCTTCTCTTCTGCAGAGGCAAGCATTAGTGTGCCTTTGAGACAAGGGCCTCTGATCCCTTGTGAATGATTAAAAGTATTCCTCTCTGCCCTGGATCTGTGACCAGGACCATTGTTCCTCTGAAGCTAAAATCAAAACTGCTCCTCTTTGCACTGAAACTACGATCTATAACTACATATTGGCAGAGCAAGAGTCCTGCCCCAGTGTCAGCAAAGGATCTTCTGTAATTTCTTTCTGACCAGGTCCCTGACTCCTTTGCCATGTGTGGACTGAGAGATCCTAAAGCTCCTGCTGCCACTGTTGAAGCCACCTCCAAGACCTAATGCTAGTGTTGTGCCTTGCTAGTATTATGCTCATAGTACACTATGACCCCAGTAAATCCTAAATTGTCTTTGTTTGGAAAAAAATATTCCATGTAGGCCTTTTGTTAGTTCTGACACATAGAAGTTTGATTTGAAGCATTATTTTAAATGGTTTGGAAAAGAATGTTTGAAGAGTTCAGCTGAGTTACTGGCTATGCTCCACCATCTTGGTTGCAAGCTCCCATGAATCAGACTTAATAAAATATTTTGCTCTGTGATGTTTCTCTATTATCTCTTGGCTCCTTAAGTAGCTACCACTTCCCCTCTATGGATGAAACTTCAGGTCTTGATTAATGTCACCATATAATTCCACCACCTGCAAAAAATAATTGAATCAGTTTGGTTTTGTAGCTTTATTTTTTCCAGTAAGCTATTTAATTCAATAAAATTTTACTTTATGTAACATAAGCTGGGTTCAAACTGTGACTTGACAATCCTGCTAATCTACTGTTAATAAAACATTGAATTGTAGCATGAAAAGGATCTTTGATATTCTCTAGCTCAACCCACAACATAACAAAAATTCTTTTTACAAACTTTCATTTTTATTGAAAAAGGTCTAGCTAGGGGAAACCCAAATCTCCTTAAGTGTTCCCATTTAATTTTTGGAAAGTAGTAATTATTAGAAAATTTTCTCTTATTTGTTCCCCTTATCTGCTTCTCTGCAACTTATTTTTTTTAAATTTTTTAATCTATTAATTTGTTTGTTTCCTTTTAGTTTACAGGATTCAATTCCACAATTCCTTGAATTTCACATTTTGTCCCCCTCCCTACCCTGTACCCCCCATGGCGACTTATAGTCAAGTATAGGATTTGTAAATATTTTCAAATTACACCTTGGTCAGGTTATAAGGACGAGTTGTACCAGCTGGAATGAAAAATGGTAAAGAGGACATAAAACCAAATAAGAGAACGAAAAAGATCAGGTATTTTGCTTCCACCTGGATATAAACTTAGTTCTTTCTCTGGATGCACGTTTTTCTCTCCATCATGTGTCTTTTGGGATTGACTTATATCCCTGCATTGCTGAGAAGAGTCCAGTCTATCAAAGTTGGTCATCATACATATGCTGTGTCTGTAATTGTGTACAAATTTCTCCTGGTTCTACTCTTCTCACTCAGCATCAGTTTTTTTTAAGCCTCTCCACGAAAATATGAAGACTGCGTCCCCCCCATTTCTTATAGCACAATAGTATTCCATAACATGCATATACAACAACTTGTTCAGCCATTCCCCAATTGATGGGCACCCCCTTAATTTCCAATTCTTTGCCACAACAAAAAGAGCTGCTATAAACATTTTTGTGCATATGGGTCTTTCTCCCATTTCTATGATCTCTTTGGGATATAACCCTAGGAGTGGTATTGCTGGATCAAAGGGTATGAAAGTATTTATAGCCCTTTGGGCATAATTCCAGATTGTTCTCCAGAAAGGCTGGATCAGTTCACAACTCCACCAACAATGCATTAGTGTTCCAGTTTGCCCACATCCTCTCCAGCATTTGTCATTTTCCTGTTTTGTCATCTTAGCCAATCTGACTGGTGAGATGTGGTACCTCAGAGTTGTTTTGATTTGCATTTCTCTAATCAATAGTGAATTAGAGCATTTCTTCATGTGCTTATAGATAGCTTTAATTTCTTTCTCTGAAAACTGCTTGTTCATATCCTTTGACCATTTGTCAGTTGGAGAATGACTTGTATTTTTATAAATTTGACTCAATTCTCTGTATATTTTAGAAATGAGTCCTTTGTCAGAGACATAGGTTGTAAAGATTCTTTCCCAATTTCCCACCTCCCTCTTAATCTTGGTTACATTGGCTTTGTTTGTACAGAAACTTTTGAATTTCATGTAGTCAAAATTATCCATTTTATATTTTATAATGTTCTCTAATTCCTGTTTAGTCATAGTCATTCCCTCTCGACAAGTCTGATAGGTAAATTATTCCTTGTTTTAGCAGACTGCTTACAGTATCAACCTTTATACCTAGATCATGAACCCATTTAGACTTGATTTTGGTATATGGTGTTAGATAATGGTCTATGCCCAGTTTCTGCCATACTATATTCCAGGTTTCCCAGCAGTTTTTGTCAAATAGTGAGTTCTTATCCCATAAACCAGGGTCTTGTGGTTTATCTAACAATACATTACTGTAGTCATTGACTTCTGAATCTCATGTGCCTAATCTATTCCATTGATCCACTCCTCTATTCCTCAGCCAGTACCAAGTAGTTTTGATGACTGCTGCTTTATAGTACAGATTGAAATCTGGTAAAGCTAGTCCACCTTCCCTAGCATTTCTTTTCATTAATTCCCTTGATATTCTGGACCATTTATTCTTCCAGATGAATTTTGTTACTATTTTTTCTAGCTCTATAAAGTAGTTTTTTTGGTAAATTAATTGGTATGGCAGTAAATATATAATTTAATTTAGGTAAAATTGTCATTTTTATTATATTAGCTCGACCCAGTCATGAGCAATTGATATTTTTCCAATTAGTTGGATCTGACTTTATTTGTGTGAAAAGTGTTTTGTAGTGATGATCATACAGGTCCTGGGTTTGTTTTGGCAGGTAGATTCCAAATATTTTATTATGTCTACAGTAACTTTAAATGGAATTTCTCTTTCTACTTCTTGCTATTGAATTTCATTGGAAATATATAGGAATGCCGAGGATTTATGTGGGTTTATTTTATATCCTGCAACTTTGCCAAATTTATTTATTGTCTCAAGCAGTTTTTTTACTTGATTCTCTAGGATTCTCTAAGTATATCATCATATCATCTGCAAAGAGTCATAGCTTGGTCTCTTCTTTGCCTAACTTGATTCCTTTGATTTCTTTTTCTTCTCTAATTGCTACTGCTAACATTTCTAGTACCAGATTGAATAAGAGGGGTGATAGTGGACACCCTTGTTTCATCCCTGATCTTATGGGAAATACTCCTAGCTTCTCCCCATTACATATAATACTTGCTGATGGCTTCAAATAGATGCTACCTATTAATAGTTTTCCTTTTGACCACCGCCCCCCTCCGTGTTCCCTTTTCGGCCCCCCTCCCTTTTCCTTCCCTTTTCCCCTTACTACTTCCCTCCCTACAAACCACTCCCACCTCCCTTTCGTAACCCTTTCCCCCTCCTACTGCCTGTAGGATATTGTTATACTTAATGAAGTATGCTATTTTTTCTTTGCATCAAGAATGACAGGAACAAATCTCATGCGAATCTCCTCTCCCTCCCCTCTTCCCCTCTAAAATGATTCTTTTTGCCTTTCTTCTCTATAGCGTCCTATGCTTAACTGGTTGTTATTCCCTCCTTGTACCAGAAACAATGAGGGAAAAGCTCATATGCTTCCCAACACCCTCCCTTTTTTTCCTCTGCTATACAGTTTTTATGCCTCTATGAGTGGCATAATTTACCCTTTTCTACTTCAACCAGTCCCTTTGTAGCCCTTAAGAAGATTTTTTAAAAATCGTCATTTTGTGTATTTTATAGTCACACCCTCTACTTGTCTATAACCAGTTTGCTCTTATCAAATAGCAGGGTGTGTGTGTGTGTTCTCCTGGTTTACCTTTCTAAGTCACTCTTGCATCTCGTAATTGGAGGTTGAATTTTCCATTGAGTTCTGGCTTTTTTATCAAGAAGGTCTGGAACTCTGTTATATCATTGAATGACCATCTCTTTGCCTGGAAGAATATGCTCAGTCTCGCTGGGTATGTGATCCTTGGTTGTAATCCGAGCTCTTTTGCCTTCCTGAAAATTGTATTCCACTGCCTCTGATCTTTCCGCGTAGAGGCTGACAAATCCTGTGCAATCCTCACTGTGGACCCTCGATATTTGAATTGTTTCTTTCTGGCTGCTTGAAGTATTTTCTCTTTTATCTGGTAGTTCTGGAGTTTGGCCACAACGTTTTGAGGATTTTTCAGTTTGGGATCTCTTACAGCAGGTGTCCGGTGGATTCTCTCGATTTCTATTTTCCCCTCAGGTTCTAGTATCTCAGGACAGTTTTCTTTAACGAGCTCTTGGAGAATGTTGTCCAGGCTCATTTTTTCATCATAATTTTCTGGTAGGCCTATGATTCTCAGATTATCTCTCCTGTATCTGTTTTCCAGGTCAGTTATTTTTTCTTTGAGGTATTTTACCTCTTTTTCTAATTTTTCATTTGTGTTGTTTTGCTTGGCTAATTCTTGGTTCCTCATAGAGTTATTTGTTTTCATTTGTTTAATTCTGGTTTTTAGCAAATCATTTTCCTTGGTTAATTTTTGAAGCTCCTTTTCCATATCATACACTTTTCTTTTTAGAGAGATGCTTTCCTCATTATAATGTTTTTCTAATTCTGCTATTTTCATTTTGAGAGAAATATTTATTTTTTCTTCTATCTCTCTCATTTTGTTTTCAAAGTTCCTTTTGATCTCATCTAGGAGAGCCTTCTGTGCTTGGGATCCATTCCCTGTTGAAGTTTCAGCTGTGGGTGTGGAGTCCACATTGTCTCCCTCTAAGGTTGGTTCCTCCCTCTGAGGATAGTAGGACTCCAGAGTCTTTGTCTTTGTAGTCTGCTTTCTACCCATTTTGAGGCAGGGTCCTAGCCACGCCCTTCCTCTAGGATCCCAAGCCTTTACTGTAGAGGGTTTTGCCCTGGGCAATAGTTACTATATTTTCAGGGTCAGAGGTGGGATTTGGAGCAAGTGGGGTTCACTCTGTCATCCTCCTCTTTGGAGGTCCTGAAAGGGGCTTTTTAAAAAAGATTTCTGGGCTATGAAGTGGTAGCCCCAGGAGTGTTTGTTGTCCAGTACAGGGGCCCCTGTATTTGCTTCTTACCTTGCTCCTTCCAGTCCCAGACCTTTGGTGATAGCCCTCTTAGTGGACCTTGTGGTTGGTGGGAAGACTTGCCCTCTGAGTTGATCAGGCCCCTTCCCATCCTGCATCTGCCGTGCCCCGCCTTCCCAGCCTGCATCTGCCGTGCCACACCTTCCCGGCCTACGTCTGCCCCTCGTTCGGGGGAAAAGGTCAGCACCCTGAACTTCAAAGTATACAGGCAGAAGTATCAAGACAGAATCAGATCAAGTAGACAGCTTTCCAAACTGTCCAACCATTACATGCATACCAAATCAACATCTGGGTTTTTCAAAGCCGAGGGGGGGCTCTGGAGCAGCAATGGCTTCCCAGATCTGATCAAATCACAGAACACTTCTCAAAGTGAGCCCCCTTCTCTGCAACTTCTATACTTTTCTCTTAATTCTGACTGCTACAAGAAGCAATTTAATTCCTCTCCTGTATGATAATCATTCAAACCTAGAAGACACCTTTCATGTCTTTCCTAATTTTTCTTTAGACCAAACATTGGCAGATACATGACATAGTGGATAGAGTGCTAGTCAAAAGTACCTGAGTTCAAATCTGACTAAGACACTAGCTGTGTGGCCCCAGGCAAGTGACTTAACCCTGGTTCCTCAATTCCTCATTTGTAAAAAGAGCTGGAGAAAGAAATGGCAAGCTATTTCAGTATCCCAAATGGGATCATGGCTATTGGACACAACTGGCAGACAAAATATCACTTTTTCAATTAGTTCTTTTGTGAGATAATTCCCAATCCTCACATGATACCAGTTTCCTTTCTTTGACCCTCTACATTTTGCCAATATCCTTCCTTGAATACAATGCTCTTAAGGGAACATGATACTTTGAATTTGACCTAATCAGGAAAGAACACAGTAAACCAACTGCTCAATTTTCACATTACCACTTAATTCAATCTAGGATAAAAATTGTTTGGTGGAGCTGACATGTCAAGCAGTTAAATTTGAATTTACCACTTCCTAAAATATAGGCATAATTAGGTAATCATGAAAATAATGATTGTAGAAAGAATATGCTTTTACTCCATTTTGATTAATGCTCTATCACTCTTCTCAGCAGTTGTTCTGAACTGCTTTTTTCAAGTGGCTCATATATTTCTTCCTGTTCTCTCAGAAGTTCTCAACTTATACTTTACTGAGAAAATAGAAGCCATTTTCCACAAGCTCCCTCTTCTTCTGCATTTTCCAATACCCTATAAGCCCCTTGACAGCAGGGAAGATTTCATTTTTGCCTTTGTAATCTCAGCACTTAGAAGAATACCTGATACCCAATGAGTGCTGAATAAATGCTTTCATGTTGATTGAATAATAGTGTTTTCAATTCTTGTGGTTCTCATCTTATTAGATAGGGAAGGGATATGAAGTAAATTATTTAGAAGCCATAAGCAAGAGTCAATCACAGAACAATATTCCAGGCACGGCTTGTATTAGGTAAAAAGGAAGGTTAATTTTGGGAAGGGGGGGTCAAATAATAAACAATAAACTCATTTCTCCTAGGACTTTAGTCATCTAAATCTCACTAAAGCCTTGGATGTGGTAATGACAGTCCAGTTTTTGTAGATTTAATCACTTCATTGCTTTAAATTTACACTGATTAGGAAACTAGAATCAGTGTAATTATATTTTCATTCAAGTTTGCATTTCTCTTAATTAAAGAGAGGTTTAATAAATTTCATATCCTAATTTTTTACAGATTTACAAGGTTTAAATTTCTCTGAAAGCATGTGTAGCATCAGAAAAGGAGGTTTGTAATATTTTACCTTAGTGGTCAGTGAATTTAGCAATGACATATTAATCACTACTAATGAGAGACTTGGACATAACTGGTTTCTTGCAGATCTGGCAATGAAAAATGTAGAAATACAATAATAAATAATCATAAATAAAACATTTGTCTCTTAGGTCTTTTTTTAGCTTTAATCTAGTTAGTATTAGCTTTGGGAGAGATGGATAAGATGAACAAATGACATATTATAGACTTATGTGGCCTTAGGTTTAGGTCATAAACATAGTTGTCATTAGATCCATAACTTCCTAGGTCCCATTTGCCAATGTCAAATTTTCAGCAATGATGGTGAATACCTACTTGATCAAGGCTTTAAATGAAATCAGGGAAATTGTATATAACTATTTAAGCTCTGATAAATTATTGTGTTAAAATATGAAATTTCAAAGAAAAATGTTGTCCCCTTAAATAAATCTCCCATAAGGAAAAGAATAAGATTAACAACAAAGAGGCCCCAGAAATCCTGTTTCCATAACTATGTGATCCTGAGCAATTTGCCCAACTTAATCTTTGTCAACATGTTTACTAACCTAAAAAATGGAATCAATAATAGTATCAACCTAATAATGTTATTGTCAGGATCAAGTGACATGATACTTGTAAATTTTATAAGGGCTAGTTAGTCGTATTTACTCAAAATATCTTTCTCCAGATTTAGTAGGGGAATAAAGAAATAAAAAGAAGAGGTGTGCTGTCACTACATTGGGAAAATAACTTCTGTTCACCTCAGAACAGTCAAAGGTAGAAGATTACTTCATAATACAGGACAAAATTTTGTCTAGCAACTCAAAATAAAAGAAGGGATCTTTATATATATATATATATATATATATATATATATATATATGTATATGTATATATATCTGGTAAGATTGTCAGCTTTTTAAGAAGTTAACCAAGCTACATGTGGTAGCAGTAACAGGTGTGATTTTAAACATTTTTATCCTCCTAGTACCACTATGTATATGTGAATATAATGTTTGTGTTAAGTCTCACAAAGCACTTCCTTAATATCAATAAGATTTGTCAGCTTATTATGAAGTTAACCAAGCTACATGCGGTAGCAGTAAAAGGTGTGATTTTAAACATTTTTACCCTGTATTATGAAATAATTTTCTACCTTTGACAAGCTCTGGCTCCCTACTCACACCTCAGTACCACCACCCAAGACCATGATTCAGATCGAGGCAGGTAAAAGCAAGAGTGCCACATGGAGGCAGCTTCATGGCTGGCATGCCTCTGCTGCTTCTTGCTCTGGGGGCAGAGGCCAGACTGCACCTCTGTCCCCCCACATTTCCAACAGAATTCTGTTCTGACCTTTTACTTTGTCTTTGGCATTTTGGGGTTGATAATTCTGGAAACTGCCACAGCTGATGGTGATCTACTCTCCCAAGGTCCACTCCAGTAGCTGCTGGTGGTAAAATCACAGGCCGGGAGGGTGGGGGGTGGGGGATGGGGGAGGGGGGCAGGTTAGGCTCTGCTCTCAGAGCACTGCAATGGATACTTCCTGTTCATCTGCCTGGCTGCCTTCAGCAAGAGATTTGTTTCTCTCTGTCACTTTGTGTGCTCTGTAGCTCTAAAATTTGTTTGCAGTCATATATTATAGATATTTGAAATGGTAATGGGGGGAGCTCATGGAATTTTCCTGCTTCTAAGCTGCCATCTTGGCTCCTCCCCCACTTTTTCTTCATTTTATTAATATAAGCATTTAAATATATAAATTTCTCCTAAGTACTGCTTTGGCCATATCTCATAAATCATGGTAAGTTGTCTCATTATTTTCATTCTCTTCAATGAAATTATTGATTGTTTCTATAATTTATTCTTTGACCCACTCATTCCTTAGAATTAGATTATTTAGTTTCCAATAATTTTTAAAGCAATTGGGGTTAAGTAACTTGCTCAAGGTTACACGGCCAGGTGTTTCTCGGTGGGTGCTAAGTGTTTGAGCCCGGGATTCAATCCCCAGGTCATCCTGACACTGGAGCCAGTGCTCTTACTCCCTGTGCTACCTGGCTGCCCCAGTTTCCAATATTTTTTAATGTATCTTTCCATGGTCTTTTATCATATGTAATTTTTAATTTATAATGATGTGAAAAGTAAGTATTTAACGTTTCTGCCTTTCTACATTTGATTGTGATGTTTTTATGCCCTAACACATTTTCAAATTCAGTTTAAGTGCCATGTACCCCTGAGAAAAAGGCATATTTCTTTTTTATCCTTGTTTAGAAATATTTTGTCCTTAAAGCATTACACCTTTTTCTGAAAATGTACAACTTACTAAAATTATAAATGGTCAACTTTTATGAAGTAGTAACATTTGTTATATTTTGTTTAGCTGAAATATCATTTCACTTGTAAAAACAATCTCCTGTTACAAAAAATAATCATAAACCTTAATGGATCTGAAAGTTGTTTTTATAAATGTACCAACAAAATCTCAAGCTAAACAATATTTTAAATAGAAAAATATCCATTTTTAAATACTTTGGTAAACATATTTCTGTGGCTTATGTATATATACACTAGTTCATTTTTTCTACAAAAAAACTTTACAATGTAGGAAATCTTTATAGAACTTCCAACTTATATTAAGCATAATTATATCAAGACCTAACTGCCTTTTAAAATATTCCATATGCAACTTTAGAATCATAGAAACAATTACAAAATCAGAAAATACTTCTTTGCAGTTAACCATGATCTGCTTTGAAATATTCAACAAAATGTACTATTTTCTGGAAGTTTTTTGGTATTCCTGTTGGCCCGCCAGTACCAAAAGTATGTAACTCCCATGAATAAAAAGCTTCAGTGCAACTTCCTTTTGTGGTTAGCTGTACTTACATTCCTTCTTTTGTCAGTGACATCTTAGGATTATAAATAGAGCTAGGTACCTAGGATTTATATTTCAAATCAGACTAGAAATTAAATCAAATGGTTTATGGATATGCACTGTAAAAGAAAGACTTGTTTGTGGTCAATTACTACAATAAAAAGATCCAATTAATTATTTTACAGTTAAATAATTTGACATATACTACACAATTATTGATGCATGATCCAGTCACATGGCAAGTTTTTTTTTTCCAAAAGCTAAGCATTATGTGAAATATTTAAAAGATGCAAATAATTGTTACTTTAAATTTTATGCTGCTTTTAAATTCAGGTAATAACCTTGTTTTTCATTTTTTTCCTCTTCATGTTTCAAAGTGAATATCACATATCCATCATTAAATGTCCTAAATCATATGTACTTCTACAAATGCAAAATCAAGATAAATAGTGTTTGTGTCATATCACAAAATTTTAGCAAATCGATAGATTACTATGTGAGATAATGCAATCAGGTTTATACTAGTAGTTATATCACTTTAATGAGTGTTCACTACAAAATTAACACTTAAGTCCCAATTCAGAATATCATAATTTTTCAAAGCCAGGTACTTTTGTACAAATAAAATAATTGCATTTGGATTTCAAGTAACATATTTTCCTTCCTTCCAAAGAAAGTTATTGCAACATGAAAACTGCTTGGGCCATCATGCTAGAGAAGGTAGCTCAGTTTCATTTTGGAATTGATCCAAAATCAGGTAGAGTCTCATGAATTGAATGCTATAAAATTCAACCTTATGTTGATTCAATATGCCAGTTTCTGGTCAAGGTATCCATTTGAAATATCCTTAAATCTTGAAGTATTGAAAACTTTATATTGCATGGTATTTTCAGGTAATGTTAATTCCAGTTAATCTCATATCCTGGGAAGCCTTGCACCTTCTCTTCTTTTTCCATCAAAAGCTGCAGTCTTTCTCCAAGCTAACTGAATACCTATTTAAGATATCCCCTTAAATACCAAATATGAGTAAATATGTTACCAGCCTGGAGAGACCCTGATGAACCTATTAATGTTTCATATAAATTCCCATTATCATTTCTCTATAAATACTGCTGCAGCCATAGGTGTCCTCATGCTTCTTCTTGCTGAAGCAGTCAACTCTTCAATTACAGCATTTAATTTTTTAATTACCCACTCTGTTTCTTCATGACCTTTATTAGCATTAGATGATATAGTACTTTCCATCAGTCCTTCTAGATAACTGCTAAGCCTCACTCCTTTCAGAGTGCTTATGATTTCTTGAGTCAAAATGATCTTTCCTGGTTCTTGAGAATGTGGCTTATATATGTCTCTCATCTACTGAACCTATATTTGTAAATGAAATATTAATGTATATAAGTTCCATTGTTTTCTCTATGGGATCAACTATGGAATGTTCCTGCATATATACTTTGCTTCTTGCTGCACCAATAAGTAATTTTCCAATAGAAGGCATTCCCCATTCTGTGCTGAGAAGTATATGGCCATGCAGTTTCCCAGTACGATCTACATGTATGTCTAAGAAATCAACTCCAGCCACACTTGGATTCATAGGTTTGGGATAGTTCTGCATAGCAGCTATTGCAATTGTTTCCCATGGATAGTCAAAAACATGCTATGATATCCAAATCTTCATGATGCCAGTGACCAGCACAATGTCTTCATGCTGCAAAGGACACTAGGGGAAAAAAGTGACACCACCCCTCTTCCAGTTGCTGGCACCCTGCATATTCCTTTTTTTCCCCATTCAATTATCTCCAGAGGTCTATCATATTTAAATTTTCTAAAATTCTCTTGATGTCCTTAGCTTATTTCTTGTTTATTTTAGGATGAGATTATCTAATTCTGAGAAGGTAAATTTGAGATCCCTACCCAGAATAGTTTTACTATCTAGTTTGTCCTATAACTCATTTACATTAAACTTTAGAAAATCAGATTTTATACCATTTAGTGCATATTACTTAATTGTCTATGGTATCTTTTAGCAAGATGTATTTTCCTTCTTTGTCTTATTTAATTAGATATTTTTTTTTTTGTTTTTGCTTTGTATGAGATCATGATTGCTAACCCTGGTTTTTGGTTGTGTTTTTTTTTCTTCAGCTGAAACATAAGAGATTCTGCTCCAGCCTCTTACCTTTACTCTTTTGAGTGTCTCTTTGCTTCAGAAGTGTTTCTTGTAAACAACATATTTTAGGATTTTGCTCTTTAATCTACTCTTCTGTCTTTTTCCATTTTTATGAGAGTTCATCACTTTCTCACCTATGATTATTAATGATGTATTCATCTCCATCCTATTTTTTACTGTTTATACTTTTCTCTCTCTCTTCTTTCACCCTGACCTTCCCCACTAGTGGTTTGCTTTTGACCACCACCTCCTTCAATCTGCTCTCCTTCTATCATATTCCCACCCTTTTCTCTTCCCCCTCCCCACCTACTTCCCTATGAGGTAAGATAGATTTCTCTACCCAATTAAGTGAGTAGATATTCCCTCTCTGAGTCAGATACAAAAATAGTAAGTTTCAAACAATACTCACTCCCCTCCCTTCTTTCCCTCTAATATAATAGATCTTTTGTGCTTCTTTCTGTGATATAATTAACCCCTTTCTGACTCTCCATTGCCTCTTCTCCCAGTGCATTTCTCTTTTTTTACCCCTTAACTTTTTATACCATCTCATCAAAGTCAATTTATACTCGCACCCGCTGTCTAAGTATACTCCTAAGTGCCCTAAGAGAAATACAATTCTTAAGAGTTACAATTATCAATTTCCCACGTAGGGATGTAAACCATTTTATCTTAGGGAATAGCATGTTTGTTTATTTGTTTCCTTTAATGTTTATCTTTTAATGTTTATCTTAATCTTTTATTTGAAAATAAAATTTCCTGTTAAGCTCTGGTCTTCTCATCAGGAAAGTTTGAAAATTCCCTATTTAGTGAATATTAATTACCCCCATAAAAAATTACACTTATTTTTTTGGTATTTGATTCTACTTTGTAATCCAAGCTCCTTTACCTCTTGAAACATCAAATTCTAAGCCCTCAGTAATGTAGAAGCTGCTAAATTTTGTATAAATATTACCTTGATATATAAATTGTTTCTTCTGTTTGCTTGCAGTATTTCCACCTTAACCTCATAGCTCTGGAATTTGACTAAAATAGTACTGGGAATTTTCATTTTATGATTTCTTTCAGGAGGAGATCACTGGATTCTTTCAATTATTACTTTAAACCCTAGTCCTAGGATATCAATGCAATATTATTGGATAATTTCTTGATAGTTGCTGTGCATGTTCTTTTTTTAAATCTTGGCTTTCAGGAAATCCAATATTTCTTAGATTATCTCTTCTGGATCTGTTTTCCAGGATATTTATTTTTCTCCAGTGAAGTGTTTTACAATTTATTCCATTTTTTCAGCCTTTTGATTTTGTTGGATGATTCTTGATGTCACATACAATAATTAGCTTCCACTTGCCCAAATCTAATTTTTAGGCTGCAATTTTCTTCACTTAGATTTTGTACCTCCTTTTCCAATTAGACAATTCTACTTTTTTAAATTGTATTTTATATTTATTTTTAGTTTACAACATTCATTTCCACAATATTTTGAGTTACACATTTTCTCCCCATTTTTCCCCTACCTACCACCCCAAAATAGTGATCTGACTGTATACCCCAAACCCAATTAGCTCTCTCCTATATTCTCCCCCATTCCCCCTCTGACTTTCTGGTGGGAAAAGATGGATCTCCATACCCCACTGTATGTATATCTCATTGCCCAGTTGCATGTAAAATTAATAGTAATAACAATCATAATAATAATAAATATTTTTATTTGAATTTAAAATTTTGAATTCCACATTCTATCCCTTCCTCACTCATCACTCACCCTTACTGGGAAGATAAACAATTCAATATATGTTGCACATGTGTAGCTACACAAAACATTTTGCTAGTGGATATAATGTGAAAGACTGAACATATTTCCTTCCATCCTATCTAACCCTCAATTGTCCTGTTCTCTACTTTGACTCTGTACTTCTTCAAAAGTGTGTGCTTCTAACTTCCCTCCCCCCCCAAACTGACCTCTCCAACATAAACCCCCCTCTCATTCCCTTCTCCTCTTCTCCCCTGTAGGCCAATATACCCAGTTAAGTGTGTATGTCATTGCCTCCCTAAACGAAATTCAATGAGAGTAAGGTTGACCCATTTGCTTTTGTCTTCCTGTTCTTCTCCTCCATTGTAACAGTTTTCCCTTGCCGCTTCTATATGAGATAATGTACACCATTCTGTCTCTCCCCATCTCCTCTAATTATATTCCTCTCTCACCTCTCAATTTCACCTTTTAAATATCATCCCTTCCTATTCAATTGGTCCTGTGCCCTCTGTCTATGTACACCTATACCCATATATACACACACTCACACATGTATCCATATGCACATATACCCTCTTATATAGACATATATGTATGTATACATGCTTACATAAACACACACATTTATATTCCCTTCAACTATCCTCATACTGAGAAAATTTACATAAGTTACAATTATCATTTTTCCATGGAAGATTGTAAATAGTTCAATTTTGATAAGTTCGTTATGTTTTCTTTTCCCTGTTTACCTTCTCATGCTTCTCTTGCTTCTTGTATTTGAATGTCAAATTTTCTATTCAACTCTGTTTTTTTCATCAAGAAAGCTTGAAAGTCCTCTATTTCATAGAATTACCATATTTTCCCCTGAAAAATTATACTCACTTTTGCTGGGTAGGGTAGGTGATTCTTGGTTTTAATATGAGTTCCTTTTATCTCCAGAATATCAAATTCCAAGCACTTCAATTTTCTAATGTAAAAGCTGCTAGGTCTTGTGTTATCCTAATTGCATTTGCACAATATTCAAATTGTTTCTTCTTGGCTGCTTGTAATATTTTCTCCTTGATCTGGGAACTCCAGGACCTGGCTATAATATTCCTAGGAGTTTTCTTTTCATGATCTTTTTCAAGAGGTGATCAATGAATTCTTTCAATTTCTATTTTGCCTTTTGGTTCTAAAATATCAGGACAATTTTCCTTGAGAATTTCTTGAAGGATGATTTCTAGGTTCTTATTTTGATCATGGCTTTCAGGTAATCAAATCATTTTTAAATGATCTCTCCTGGATCTATTTTCCAGGTCAGTGGTTTTTCCAATGAGATGTTTTACAATGCCTTCTATTTAATTTTTCATTTATTTGGATCTGTTTAATAGTATCTTGATTTATCATGAAGTCATTAGCTTCCATTTGCTCCAATCTAATTCTGAAGGAATTATTTTCTTCAGTGAGTTTTTGAAATTCTTTTTCCATCTGGCAAATTTGGCTTGTTAAGGCATTCTTCTCCTCATTGTCTTTTTGGGCCTCTTTTCCCATTTGACAATCTATTTTTTAAGATGTTATTTTATTCAGTCAAGTTGTTAATTTCTTTTCATGATTTTCTTGCATCATTCTCATTTCTCTTCCCAATTTTTCCTCCACTTCTCTTACTTGATTTTCAAAATCCTTCTTGAGCTCTTCTATGGCCTGTGCCAGGTCACATTTTCTTGGAAGCTTTTGGTGTAGTACTTCTGATTTTATTGTCTTCCTCCCATTCCATGCTTTCATCCTTTTTGTCCCAAAAAAGGGATCTAAAGTTGGATTTCTGTGTTTTCTTTGCTTCTTTTGTTTGCCCATGTTGCCACTCAATTATTTGACTTTTGAGCTCTTTGCCACTGTTGAACTCTCCTTCAAGGGAGGAGAGCTTTGTCCAAAATCACTGGGGTTTTCCCAGCTGCAGGAGCTATTAGGTGGGTTACCTTTCTGTAGCCCCCCACAATCTCTGGCTCACTGGTAACACACCCCAGGAAGTCCACCCAAGACTGAGATCTAGATCCAGGCATCAGGCATGTAAAGGCAACAGTGATTACCTCCTCAAACTGTTGCCCAGTCCCCTTACAATCTGCAGGCCAGGAGTTATGAAGCAGCCACCTGGAGGTGGCTACATGGCTGCAGCACCTCCACCACTTGTTGCTATGGGGGCAGAGGCTGGACCGTGCTCTGTTCTCCACCCCTTCCCCCCCAGTTCCAACAGAGTTCTTCACTGACATTTTTCTTTGTCTTTGGGATTTATTGGTTATTTCTGGAAACTGCCACAGCTGCTGGTGATCCACTCTCCCAAGGTCCATTCCAGCATCTGCTGGTAGGGGCTGCCCTGGGGCTAAATCCATGGGCTCACAGAGGGTTGGGCATTGCTCCCAGCAGGCTAAGATGAGCCCTTCCTGTCTGCCTTCCAGGCTGCCTTCAGTGGAAGGTTTATTTCTCTCTGTCATTTTGAAGGTTTTATAGCTCTAATATTTGCTTAGAGTCATCTTTTATAGGTATTTGAGGTGGTAATGGAGGGAGCAAATGGTGTTTTCCTGCTTCTACTGTCAATTCTACTTTTTAAGAAGTCACTTTCTTTTTCCAAGATCTTGACTTTTTTTTCATGATTGTCTTCTATCACTTTCATTTCTTTTCCCAATTTGTCCTCTACACCTCCTCTGATTTTTACAAATTCTTTTTGAGCTTTCCAAGGATGACTTTTTGGGTTTGGAACCAATTCCTAGTTTTCTTTGAGGCTTCACATGTAGGCATTTTGACATTGTTTTACTTTTCTGATTTTTTTTTAATTCCCGTGTCACCATATTAACTTTCTTTGATCAAGGCTTTTGTGTTTGTTTGGTTTTTTTGCTCATTTCCAGCATATTTTATGACTTTTAACATTGATCTCTGCTCCTGGGGTACAAGAGCTTCTTGTCATAAGCTTCTTGATTGAGGAGCAGGGACATGGTGAGTAGCTTTCTGTACTAGGGCCTCTGGTACTGGCAGATTACCTTAATCCTTGAAGTGAGACAACTGTGCTACTGAGTCAGGATAGAAACACCAGGTTTCAGCTACAGATCTGTGCTGGGGATAGAAGCCTTCACCTGACTTGTTCAGTTAATGTCTGCACTGGACTGTGCTCTCCTTTTACCCAAATGAAACAGACATTTCCTGCAGTCCCCATAAGTTATCTTGGTCTGGAAAATTGTTTCATCCCATCCTTTTCTGGGTCCTTTCACTCCAGGATTCATTTTGAGGTGTGATTTAAAGTTGTTTTGAGGAAAATTTGGAAGAGGTCAGGCAACTTCCTGTCTTTTCTCCACCACCTCTTTTTTAATCCACCATTTTGTATTGTTTGTTTTCAAAAGCTTTTTCTGTATCTTTTTTTGATGACTTTTTAAACGATTGATTTTTTTTTTAATACTGAAACATCCTACTCTCCCTTGTATAAATCTATCTTGATCTTGAGGAATGATTTCTTGGATAAATTGCCAAAATTTTTTGACAAGATTTTCTTTTAAAAAATCAATATTTATTATTGATGTTTATTCTTACCTCTCTTTATATAGATTTTCTTTCCCTCCTTTAGTTATTAAGACTATTCATCTATTAAATGTGATAGGGTGAAGTTTTGTCAAATTCTAAAAGTAGTTTTTATAGTATTGAAGTTAATATTTCTTTAAAAGATTTGATAGAGGGTTTGAGCAAAAATGATGGAGTAAAAACAAGGACTTCCTTGAGTTCTTCCAAAAATCCCTCCAAATACTTGTAAAAAATGAATCCAAACAAATTCTAGAACAGTAGACCCCAAAAAATGTCAGAGTGAAACAAATTTCCAGCCCAAGGCAATCTGGCAAGTTGATAGGAAAACTCTATGGCACCAGTATGACAGAGTAGTACACTTCATTGAGGTCCAAGCTATCACACTGAATCAGACCTCAAGGGACTGAATCACTGGCAGTTGTGGAAGTTTGCATACTTCTCAACTGAAAAATGCCAAAGAAAATGTATAAGTTCATTAGGAAAGATGTGTTGGACCTGGGTGAGAGAGAAGCAAGGTCCAGTTGCAGTACAGTAGAAGTGGTGACAGTGGCAATGGCTGCTTCCAGAACTCTCAGCTTAAAAGTGTTCAAAGGATCAAGCATCTGACCAGAGGAAGATTGCAGGGATTGCTTTTCAGGCCCTGAACAGAATCTCTTGCTTTGCCTATACTTCAATCTGTGTTGCAATCCTGAGTGATGGTCCTAGGGCGAGGAGAAGTGCTGGCATGGTAGAACTTCTGCCAATGGTGGAAAAGGAATCCTCCTTACAGTTCCAAGGCAGAAAAGAGCACTTGTGATCACTCACAGACCAGAGCACAGACCAGGAAAGTCATAAACACCTGTCCTTTTATCATACAATCTTGGGAGAACTGAAAATTTACAGTTCCCTGGAAATATCTCTAAAAATAGCTGCACAAAAACCCTGAAGGTTGGGACAATTCACCTTCCAAACTGCAAGCAGAAACCTACCTTAAGTGAGGGCTAAAAAGTCAAGAAATTGATTGCATAAATGTGGAAACAATGTGAAAAACAAGCAGACTATAGAATCTTACTTTGGTGACAAGGAAGATGAAAACATTCAACCAAAGGAAGACAACAAAGTCAAAGCTCCTACATCCAAAGACTCCAAGAAAAATATGAATTGGTCACAGGCCATGGAAGAACTCAAAAATTATTTTGAAAAAAAATTATGTATATATATATATATATATATATATAGTCACAGGGCACTCTTTTTGTTTGACTTTGTTAGGAATATATAGAAATTTTGATTACTTATGTGTGTTTATTTTATATCTTGCAAGTTTGCTAAATTTGTTTATTAATTCAAGTAATATTTTACCTAAATCTTTAGGATTCTTAAATCATACCATCATATCATCTGCAAAATGTGATAGCTTTGTTTCTTCTTTATCTGTTCTAATTCTTTCAATCTATTTTTCTTCTCTTATTGCTAAAGCTAGTATTTTTAGCACAATATTGAATAACAGTGGTGATCATGGACATCCTTGTTTCACCTCTGTTCATATTGGAAAGAAAGCAAGGTCTTTCCCAGATGCAATATGATGTGACTAATTCAGATGGTGACAGTTTGAAGATGAGCAATCTGTTTATTTGATATGACTGATGTTAAAAGAAATACTCTGTATTTTTTTTAGCCCAAGAACACCAGATATACAATTATTAAGTTAGTTACAAGCACCTGTAGAAAGAAAAAAACTCCAAAAAGACAAAATCTAACCCTACCTTTGAAAATCTACCTGCCCAAGTCATTTTTCACATAAAAATAAAATTTGTTCAACAACAAAATTTCAAATCAAGATTAAACATAAAAATTATCTTATATAAAATATTATTATTGTTACTACTATTACTACAAATAAATACTACCACTATTTAGAATTTAAGATTCATTCATAAGTGCATACATGATTATGTATCTTCTAATTTTGCCCTCACAAATACTCTGTGGAATAGATGCTATTATCTTATGTTCCCCTACTTTATAGCTAAGTAATCAGGCTCAGAATTTTGACTGGGCTCTGAAAAACCATTATCTTAAATATATCAATTATTTTTCCCAGGTCAAAAAGAAAATATTGCATGTATCCAGAAAGAAACCATTCAATTATTGTGGAGTCACAGTTAGGATAAAACAAGATTTATTAGCTTATATGTTAAAAGTTTGGGGAACTTGGAATATGATATTCCAGCGGTCAAGAGCCAAGATCGCAACTCATCTACCCAGCAAAGCTTAGCATAATCCTTCAGGGGGAAAATGGACATTCAATGAGACAGAGGAACTTCAAGCATTCTTGAGAAAAGACTGCAGCTGAATAGAAAATTTTACTTTAAAAATACAAGAATCAAGAGAAGCATAAAAAGGAAAACAGAAAAGAGAAATAACAAGGGACTTATTAAAGTTAAACAATTTACATTCTTACATGAGAAGATGACATTTGTAATTCATAAGACCTTTCTCAGTACTAAAGTAATTAGAAGGAGCACACACACACACACACACACACACACACACATATATATATATACAGAGAGAGAGACAGAGGACACTAGTGTGAGTTGAATATGAAGGGATGATATCTAAAAAATAAAACTAAGGGATGATGAAGGAATATACTGGGAAAAAGAGAAAGGAAGAGGTATAATGGGATAAATTATCTCACATAAAAGAGGCAAGAAACAGCTTTTACAATGGAGGGGGGCAGTGAAGGGGAGTGAATGAACCTTATTCTCATAGGATTTGGCTTAAGGAGGGAATAACATAGACACTCAATTGGTTATACATATCTATCTTAACCTACAGGAAAGTAGGAGGGGAAAGGGATAAGAGAAAGGGGGGTGATAGAAGGGAGGGCAGATTGGGGAGGTGTAGTCAGAAGCAAAACACTTGAGGTGGGACAAGGTGAAAGGAGAGAAAATAGAATAAATGAGGCAGGGAATAGGATGAAGGGAAATACAGTTAGCCTTTCACAACATGAATATTATGGAAGTGTTTTGCATGACTATACAAGTATAACCTACATTGACTTGCTTGCTTTCTCAGTGGGTCAGGGTTGAGGAGGGAGAGAATTTGAAAACTCAAAATTTTAAAACGGTATGCTAAAAATTGCTTTTATTTGTAACTGGGGAAATTAAAATACTAAATAAATAATTTTTAAAAAATTATCAATGTTTTCTTCAACTTCATATTTAGTCTAATAATTCTTCTTTAAGTCTGCTCAAAGCTTAAGCAAATAGATACTTCTATTAATTGAAATAATGAAAGATATCCTTATTCCAGTTTGACCACTACCCTAATCATTTTGGGGAGGATTCCCTCCTACACAGATTGGGTTTCTTCTTTTAGAAAATGTTTAGGCATTTTAAAAGATTAATTTTAAAATATTTCTTAACTGGACATTATTTTGCTATTTTTTTATTAAAAATCTATAAGGATTTCTCTTTCAGGTTAAAGACTTCACAATATAGTACTATCCTAACATTACATTGTAGTATGAAGCCTAAAAAGGGTAGAGTGGAAAGAGGAGAAAGTGTTATTATTTTTTTTCTATACTGAGATTATGAAAAACAAATTATTTCTGTTATCTTTTTTATTGCAGATATTCTAGTTAGAATATGCAAGGAAGTAAGGGAAAATGCAGTACCATCTTAAAAGCAATTGTAAAAAGTTAACTATGATGAAAAACCTTGCCATGGTAGCACATTGAATTTTGAATTGATTCATAACCTCATAAATGATAATGTGAATTTCTATTAAATCCATAATCAGAAATAACATGACAGGAATCTTCATGACAGAAAACATAAAACTCCTGGCCTGACTCTATGCTGAAACAGGATGTCTAGCTAATTGATGACCTACATTGAAAGACCTATATATCTTGTAATGATGTGATTATTCATCAAAAAAAATCACCAAATCATGTTGAATATTGTGAATATAATGGTTTTTCCCTCTCTCTCTAGAGACAAAGCAACAAGGAAAATACCTACCACATTTAAGAATAACTTTTCTCAAGTTTACTGATTATGAAGTATTATCTTACAAAATGGAGAATGATGCTAAACATTAGGTTATATAGTTCAAAAGATCATGATAGCCAAGAACATTAACCCAAACAAAATATGATGTAATATAATAGGGTTAATTCTTATGTTTGAGCTAATGAAATCAACTCCATAAATATAAACTGGGCAAAATAGTTTTGTAAAGCTGTTTGATAAAAATTAGTAGGTTCATACACATTCAGTATGTATCAGTAGTATGAATATGACAGCAAGGAAGCAAGTGAAATCTTAAGCGACAATAGAATGATAATATCTGGGACTAGGAAGGTGACAGTGTGTTGGTCTCATTAGAATACACTAGGCCTATTGATTTAGTTCCAGATGCTGTATTTTAGGAAGAACACTGGTAAAATGAAAAATATTTTGAGGAGAGCAACCAAGAATGATTGAGGACCTTGACTTCATATCATATGAGAATAATTTAAAGAATTGTAAATATTTAGCCAGAAAAATGGAAGATATAGCAAATGTAATGCTTGATGTTATACAATTGAAAGGTTGGCATGTGGGAAAGGGATTAAAATTGTCCACTTGAGCTTTCATGGAAAAATCAAAAATGAAAATTTTTTCCTGATTTAAGTAATATGAACATGACCAATCTATTGCATCTTGCAATAATCTGCCTTTAAATGTAAGTAGATTCCTTCTTGGTAACTTGATGGAGATCTTCAGGGAAAGTCTATAAAATACATTGTCACATGGGATGTAGAGGTTCAGGTTTGGATTGGAGTGCTGAGTAAATAATAGATTCTTAAAAAATACTTGATTAACAAATGAATGAATGAATGAATCAATGACTTCTATCCTTTCAATTTATGTGATTCTGTGAGCTATACAAAATCATTATTAATGCTTAAGAAAGCAAGACACACAAGAGATTTCCTTTCTGTCCTCAGATAATAGTTTTATTTCCAGAAAGTTTCATAAATGTGATCTATTCCAGTACTCATTTTATAAATAAGGAAACAGAGACCTAGGGTGGCTAAGTGGAGCAGTGAGTAGAGCACTGGCCCCAGAATCAGGAGGACCTGAGTTCAGATCTGGCCTCAGACACTTACACACACACACACACACATACACACACACACACACACACGCAAACACACACAAACTAGCTTGTGACCTTGGGCAAGTTACTTAACCCCAATTGCCCTACAAAAAGCAAATAAAGAAAAAGAAAAAGAAAACAGGCACCTATATAGGTTAAGTGACTTGTCCAAGGTTACCTATGTTTAAGGGATCAGAGTCAGGATTCAGAGCCAATTCTTCTCATTTCAGATTCAGCAATCTTTCCGTGGCACTATGTGGATTCTTCCTCTTTCATGACTTTTTTTTAAATTCCACTTTTATGACTAAGCATAATTTTATCCATCTTCATCAATCTCCTTCTAAATAGTTGCACAACAAGTTTCAATGGAAATCTAATCAAAAATCTTTTCATATTGTACCTACCTCAATAAAATACATTGAATAAAACCACCATGGCATACTTATGAGATAATATTGAAGAGATATACGATATAAGGAGACATGAATGAGAGAAGACATGTGTATTAAAATACAAGAACATATTAGCACTTTCTCTTCAGTTGTCTGTAAGGTGCTCGGTTCTTCTTCGGAAGCTAAGGCCACGTTGGGGTGAACCCTCACTTCAGCTGGCGACTAGCACCACTACAAACAAGCCTCTCCTCATCCGTCGACTGAAATGGCCATCTCTGAGCTTGCCTGCATCTACTCTGGCCTCATCCTTCACGACGATGAGGTTACTGTCATGGAAGATGAAATCAATGCCCTCATTAAAGCAGCAGGTATAACTGTTGAACCATTCTGGCCTGGATTATTTGCCAAGGCCCTGTCCAATGTCAACATTGCAAGTCTCATCTGCAATGTAGGAGTTGGTGGACCAGCCTCAGCAGCTGGTTGTGCTGCCCCTGCTGGAGGGGCTGCTCCTGCTAGCACAGCTGCCCCAGCTGAGGAGAAGAAGAAAGAGGAAGCAAAAAAAGAAAAATCCAAGGAGTCCGATGATGACATGGGCTTTGGTCTGTTTGACTAAATATTTTTTGTAACATTAAATAAAAAGCTTAACTCAAAATTTAAAAAAAGAGTATACTAGCAACTATAAATGCAGTATTTTCTTTTCTTTTGCCTGGTTTGCCTGGGATAAATTCGCCTCTTCATCCTTCTGAAAAGAAGTGGTGATTATAACTGTATGACCCTTTTTGTACTTGTGTTTTGTTTTATGTCTTGTTACAAGTCAGATACATTAGAATACTCAATATCCAGCTGGCAGCAATACATATTTTGTAGATGAAAGGATACACCAAAACAATTTAACCCTGAGAGGTCAAAAATATTTTAAAAAATAGAGGTTATAATGCTCAAGAAATATTTACATCTAAAGAGGAGGCTTAAAGAATTTCAAAGCTATAATGGAACTAAGAAATATACTTCATCATTACCTTCATATATAAGGAAATTTAGGCAGAGTGAAGATAAATGTCATAATCAAAATCAAAAAGTCATTGATGCATCCCAGGGCAGTGTTATAGGTGCCCTGATACCTGGCCAGTAGTGGATTTTTGTTTTGTTCTGGTTTGGTTTCATTTGGTTTGTTTGTTTTTTATACCATATCCATTTCTTTGGGATAGGGGGAGGGGAGGAACTTTACTCCAAAGAATAGCAATGGTAAACTTTAACAAATATTGATAGGCAAATGTTGATAGGCAAAACTTTAAAACACACTGATAGGCAAATATGATAAATGTTTGTATGTCCTTTCTAGTTATAGAACAGTAACAAACTAGGATCTTGAGAAAATTGCTTAATCTCTTTTGGTTTCATTTTCCTTCTCTATAAATGAAAGCAGTTGGAATAAATGACCTATAAAGTCCCTTTCAGTAGCAAAAAATCTGCACAGATTGCTGCATACCATCAAGTAAGCATACCATATGAAAGATATGTAGCACAGTTCATAGAGTACTGGGCCTAGAATCAGGAAGACACATAAGTTCAAATACAGCCTCTAATACTTGCTAGCTGTGAGACCTTGGGCAAGTCTCTTAATCTCTGTCTGTCTCAGTTTTCTTATGAGTAAAAGGAGGATCCTGTATGTTCTAAAAACATGTTTAAAAACTGGCTCCATCAGGGGAAAAATATGCACAGAACAATTTTAATTTTAATTTCCATTACTAACATTTTCTCCATAAATTTCTTAAACTCATTAAATCAATAAAACAATAGATTAAGACTTGATTTGTAGAATTCACTAATTCCCAATGTATAAAGTACAAGCTAACTTCAGTATTATATCACAGTGTTGTTGTGAGAATAAAATGAGGTATCTGTAAAGTGCTTTGCAAAACTTAAAGTGTTATATACATGACATATTTATAGAATACATTGAAATTATATATATATACATATACATGTATGTCTACCATAACTATATATAACAATGAGTATATGTATATCATTCAAAATAAGGGCATCATAGAATAGTAACTGTAAATCTGGTTTTGGAATCAAGGGCATCTGAGTTCAGTGTGGCCTTTTATACCCCTTAGTTGTATCACCATAAGCAATGCCCTTACTCACTAACATTTCCCCAAATAGTACTTAAGAAACTAAGTTACAGACCAGTTATTGATGTGCAGTAGTCAATTGAGTTTCTATACAGTTATAAAATCACAGGTTCAGACTAAGAAAAAAGGGAGAGTGATTGGCAGTCATGTAATAATGTAGTTTGTAAAGCTGAGAAACTTTTCAATTTAGAAACAACACAAAGAGCATAAGTCCCTAATGTTCAGTCTTATTTCCTACTATTCTTCATCATAGTCTGTTCCAGGCAATTTGTGGCCTGCTAACTATTCTCTTTAGAATATATCCCATCTCCCGCCTCAGGGCCTCTGCAATGGGATACTGCCTCCTCACCTTTCAACTTCAAAACACAAATCACTTACCACCTCCAACATCAGGCTCTGATTTCATGGACTAGTACTGCTAATTTCACCATCTGTAATTTGTGTTGAACTGTTTTTTTATATGCTTTGTATTTGCATTTACTTGTCTGTGTACACCTTGTGTCCTTTCTCCTTACCATTCCCCCTACAATTTAATTTCTTGAGAATTGTTTCTTTTTTGGTCTTTGTGTCCTTAACTAGGCCTTGCCTAGCACAAAGCCTGGGTCTTTGTTGTCTCTTAATAAATATTTGTTAAACTGTATTGAATTTCATAAGGAATAGTGCCTGCGTGGTTTGTATGGAGATAGTTCAAAATAGTCCAGAATATTTGGATGACAAATGAAAAGTCGAAGAATGAAAAAAATAACCTATCTGAGGACTTTATTAATAAGTGAAAGTGAAATGAGCAAAACTAGAGTAAAAAATTATAAATAGTGCCACTATAAAAACAAATAAGTTTGAAAACTGTAAAAATTATAATCAGTACAGTAACCATTAATAATGCTAGAAGACCAATTATGAGATATGCTGTCTATTAGAGAAACATTATGGATATGGGATGTGAAATGAGGCACATGCTCTTATATCTATCATCTACCATTTTTAATGTTCTTCTGGGAGATCTAGTGTTCTTAATTTGTCTCTCTGCATCCTGGTTTTGAGATAAAACTTTTTTTTTCTTGGATAAGAGTCTATGTATTCTTTTAATGTTATATTTTTTGCTTCTCTTCTTCCAGATTATATTTCCCTTCAGTATATTTATATTGTCACTCTTTTGTCTCTCTTCTATTTCTTTGGAGAGACTTGCCTGGACTTGAATTTTTCAATTCTGCGGATTATTTCCACTATGTAAGGCATGATTTTGCCATATATTAACTTATAATACCTTGCTATAGTATGAGTTTGTTCTTAAGTCATTCTGGAATATCCTGCAGTTTTATGCTCCCTAGATAATGTAGAGTTTCCTATTTCATCATTTTGGTTAACTCTATTTGTCTTGCAATATTTTTTTAGAAAAGTTGCTCATCTCTTTGATAATAAAAATCCCTAGCATTTATATAGTGCTTTAAAACTTGCAGTGTTTTATATGTGTTATCCCATTTGATTTTGATATTTTGGTAATCATTTCCCACTATTACTAGTACTATTACTTTTGCTACCATACTACTACTACTACTACTAATAATAATGATATGAAGCCTTGTAGCAGCAAGCACCCCAGGCACATCCTCAGGGTTTGCTGCCCATACAGGTTCTTGGATCTGCTTTGTTAAAGGAAAGCAACTCAAAATGGGTTTACAAGCTTACTTTAATCAGTCAGACATATATCGTTTACCTTGTTCAGGGGAAAAAGGTCAGCACCCCAAACTTCAAAATATACAGACAGAATTATCAAGACATTAACAGATCAAGTAGACAGCTTTCCAAACTGTCCAACCATTACATCCATACCCAGTCAACATCTGGGTTTCCACATCTGGGTTTTTCAAAGCCGGGGGACTCTCAACAACGGCTTCCCGGAATTCAGATCAAATCACAGAACACTTCTCAAAGTGAGTCCCAAAACAAAGCTACACATCAGGGCTTATATAGCCTTCTCCTGGCTCAGAGAATGTAACAACCTTATTGACTCACTGGCCAATCAAGAAGTATCTACTGAAAAACAAGCCTCCCACCCCAGTCTTCAAGTGCACTTTAGCCTAGGGGCAGGGAAGATCTTTAAATTTGCATTTCCATTACATTTGGCCCCAAGATCTTTCATTCCCATAGCATAGACAATTTACTTTTGAATTAGCACTAAGCATCTCTTAGGTCACATTTTCAAAGTACAGAACTAAAGTTACCAAAGTGGCCACTGGGCCTTAAACAAACACAAAGTACATAGCATTATTACCTCAATTCAAAACAAGAGTTCAAATAAAGTTCTCTGGGGGGGGAGGGGTATCCTTCCTCTCACACAGCTCCAGCCCCTGCCTCCAAGCACAGAGAGGGGGCTGGGCAACAAAACCAACAAGGTGGGGTCCCTGGGGATCCAAGGTACTTCATCCCACCCACCATAGTCACAAGTCTATCCTCCCCCTGGGTCCCAAACTGTGGGATGCAGCCAGGAAACACACTCAGTGCCCCTGCTTTGCTGCTCAGTTCTTATCTTTTCCTGTGGCTGAATTCCGAACTCCTGGGCTCCTTCTCCTCCTGCAGGCGGCAGCCGCTCCTGGCTTCTGCTCAGGTCCCAATGCAGGCAGCTCTCCATTCCCGCTCTCAGCTCAGCGAAGTCTGCACGCAGGCCATTCTTCTCTCCTGCTCCATGGCTCCACAGAATCACAGCTACCACAACTGGGAAACAAACAATTATCCCAGTCCCCATACTTTCCTTTTACTCTGCAGATACTGTTCGTGAAGCCATTTTGTAGCAGCAAGCACCCCAAGCACGTCCTCAGGGTTTGCTGCCCATACAGGTTCTTGGATCTGCTTTGTTAAAGGAAAGCAACTCAAAATGGGTTAACAAGCTTACTTTAATCAGTCAGACATATATCGTTTACCTTGTTCAGGGGAAAAAGGTCAGCACCCCAAACTTCAAAATATATTCAGACAGAATTATCAAGACATTAACAGTTCAAGTAGACAGCTTTCCAAACTGTCCAACCATTACATCCATACCCAGTCAACATCTGAGTTTCCACATCTGGGTTTTTCAAAGCCGGGGGACTCTCAACAACGGCTTCCCAGAATTCAGATCAAATCACAGAACACTTCTCAAAGTGAGTCCCAAAACAAAGCTACACATCAGGGCTTATATAGCCTTCTCCTGGCTCAGAGAATGTAACAACCTTATTGACTCACTGGCCAATCAAGAAGTATCTACTGAAAAACAAGCCTCCCACCCCAGGCTTCAAGTGCACTTTAGCCTAGGGGCAGGGAAGATCTTTAAATTTGCATTTCCATTACAAGCCTCTTCAAAGAACATTAACAAAACTTCCTTGAATAATAATAATAATAATATCTACCATTTATATCAGCAGCTAGATGGCTCAGTGGATAAAGTGCTGGGCCTGGAGTCAGAAAAGCCAGAATTCAAATGCAGTCTCAGTCATTGACTAGCTGAATGACCCTGGGCAAGTCACGTAGCCTGTTTGCTTTAATCCACTAGATAAGGAAATGGAAAACCATAAAATGTCTTTGCCAAGAAAACCCTGTGGATAGTATGGTTCATGGGGTCTCAAAGAGTCAGACATGACTCAAAACAATAATCATTTGTGTAATACTTCAAAGTACTTTATAAATATGATCTCATTTTATCTTCACAAAATACTCTGGAATGTAGATGCTATTATTATCCACATTTGAGAGTTGAAGAAATTGTATATTCATGCATGTGTACAAGAATATATCTATATGATCCTGTCTATTTGTACATAAGCTTTTATATCTGTGTACCAATGTATATCAGTACTTGTATACATGTACTAGTGTACATGTGTCAAGATTAACAAAGATATGAACAGACAGAAAGTGAATAAATAAATTAATTAGTAAGAACAAGAATGAGAACAAGACAAATACGAAGGTCTTGCAGTTTCATCAAGTTGATTGATATTTTGAGAATAGTCTCAAAGTGTCTCCAAAACAATTATGATGCTAGTTCTCTGTGTCTTGTGGGATCCTTATTTATATTTTGTAATTAATCCTGTCAATCAAATCATAGCCCATATTGCTTTAGCATACTTGGGAAGCTGCATGTTTTGGTTTTGGTTTTTTTTTTTTTCAGTTACTGGAGTGATGAAGATAAAGGCATTATCTTTTCTTCTACCTTTTCCTTTTTCTCTCCTCACAACATCAGGCAATGCTCATTACTAGATTAGTTGGCAGCTCAGATATTCTGGTATACAGCACAACTCAAAAAGCATCCATAATATATGATAAAGAATTAATTTGAATGTTTGAATTTTTGTTCAATTTATATTTAATCCTTATAACAAATTTGGGAATTTTTAAATTTGACATCTTGGTGTTGGTACCAAATCTTAAGTCATAGGACCTGAGTTTGAATTGCTTTTCTTCTACTTTCTACCTATATGACTTCGGTAAGTCATTTCACCTCTCTATGTTTCTGTTTCCTCAAATGAAAAATGGAAGGGTTTCCATTCTAAGGACTTCTAAAGTCCCTTCCAACTCTGTATCTATCATTAGCCAGACTTAATTAACTTTTAGAAATAAGTTTTTAATTAAGGTGATAAGAACTACTGTTACAAAAACAAAAGCAAACAAAAAACCTTGGACATCCTCTACCAAAAGGACACACAGAATTTAGAGGAAGAGTTGACTTAGGCTTAAAACAACATGGCTTTTAAAGTGGAAGCTTGCAGCTCCTAGTTTCTAGAACTCTTCCCTTCCCTTGAATAGGTATTCAAGGAATTCCCTTTTGTTTTGATGATAGCTTTCTGTTGGCCTTCTTATGGAGATTGAAACTGCCTTTTCTTAGCATATCTTCCTCTTATTCTGTCTCTGATAATGACACAATATCAGCTGTTATGAAGACAATGTTATGTCTAGGACACTGATGTAACAGTCCAAATTCTCTAGTGTTTTGAGGACAACAAGGTTCTTTTCTGGCCATTGGGTGAAGGAGGGAAGAAACTGAGACTAATGGGGGGGTAGAGTCAAGATGGCAGAGTAGAAGCAGGACCTCTCCGTTGCTCAGGCTTCCACATTCCCCAATCCATGTAAAAAGAGGACTCTAAACAAACTTTGGAGCTGCAGAATCCACAAAATGACACAGAGAAGCTAACCTCCCACAAAGGACATCCCGGCAGGCCACCAGGAATTGGCCAGTGAAGTGCTCTGGGAGCCAAGCCCAGCCCCAAGCTGAGGCTTTAACCCCAGGGCAGGCCTGACCAGCGGCCATTCAGAGGGACTCCAGATCAGCAGAAGCTGTGGCCATTTTCAGATTTATCAACACATAGATGTGAAGGATAAAGTGAGAGGTCAGGGCAGTCTGGACTTTGGGACACAGTAAGTGGGAGTGCTTGGATTTTGCCCCCAGGGGCAGAATCCTCTGGCTCTTCATAGCAGCTTCAGCTCTTGGCCTGCAGAGTGTGGGGGGACCAAGCTCCAGTCTCAGGGGTAATCACTCTTGCTTTAACCTTCTTGGATATGGATTGCAGTCTAGGGTGGAGGTCCTGGGGTGTGTGTCCAGGTTGCAAGAGCATGTGGAGACCTCAGGGAGGGCATCCATCCAATAACTCTGGCAGCTGAGAAAACCCTAGCATATGGGATGAAAGCTCCCCTGTCTGGTGGCAGAGTCCTACTGTGGCAAAAAGCCCAGGAGTCAAATGACTGAGGGGGGACATGACCAGGCAAAGGAAACAAAGCAGACAGAAGATTCCAACATTAGACTCCTATTTTAGGGACAAAAAGGAGCAAAGCATGGAACAGGAGGAAGACAGTGAAGTCAGAACTCCTGCAGCAAAAGCTTCAAAGGGAAATACAAGCTGGTTACATGCCATAGAGGACCTTAAGAAGCAGATAAAAGAAGTGGAGGAAAAATTGGGAAGAGAAATGATAACAATGCAAGAAAATTACGAAATGAGAGTCAACAGCCTGACAGAGGAAAATAATACCTTAAAAAATAGACTAACTCAAATGGCAAAATAGGCTCAAAAAGGCAATGAGGAGAAGAATGCATTAAAAAGCCGAATTTGCCAGATAGAAAACAAATCTCAAAAGCTCAGTGAGGAGAATCATTGCTTCAGAATTAGATTGGAGCAAATGGAAGCTAATGACTTTATGAGAAATCAAGATGCTGTTAAACAGATCCAAACAAATGAAAGAATAGAATGCAATGTGAAATATCTCATGGGAAAAACCACTGACCTGAAAAAGAGATCCAGGAGATATAATTTAAAAATGATTGGACTACCTGAAAGCCATGATCAAAGTAAGTACCTAGAAATCATCCTCCAGGAAGTTCTTAAAGAAAACTGCCCTGATGTTTTAGAACCAGAGGGCAAAATAGAGGTTGAAAGAATCCACCGATCATCTCCTCAAAAAGATCCAAAAAAGAAAACTCCAAGGAATATTATAGCCAGGTTGAAGAATCCCCAAATTAAGGAGAGAATACTACAAGCAGCCAGGAAGAAACAATTTTAATATTGTGGAAACACACTCAGGATAACCCAGAATCTGGCAGCTTCTACACTGAGGTATGGAAGGGCTTGGAATGTGATATTCCAGAAGTCAAAGGAGCTGGGATTAAAACCAAGAGTCACCTACCCAGAAAACTGAGTATCATGTTTCAGGGGAAAATATGGTCACTCAGTGGAATAGAGGACTTTCAACCATTCTTGCTGAAAAAAACAGAGTTGAATAGTAACTTTGACATTCAGATACAAGAAGCAAGAGAAGAATGAGAAGGCAAACAGGGAAAAGATATCATAAGGAACTTATCAAAGTTGAACTGTTAACATTCCTACATGGAAAAACAGTCATTGTAACTTATGAAATGTTTCTCAGTAGTTGAAGGGAATAGTAATATGTGTGTATGTATGTGTGTATATATATGTGTGTGTGTGTGTGTGTGTGTGTGTGAATGTGTATATATGTTTAAATGTATACATAGATAGAGGGCACAGGACCAATTTAACAGGAAGGAATGATACTTAAAAGGTGAAATTAAGAGGTGAGAGAGGAATATAATGAGATAAGATGGGGAGAAACAGAGTGGAAGAAACTATCTCATACAGAAGAGGCAAGGGGAAATGGAGGGGAAGAATAGGAAGGCAAAATGGAATGGGTCAACATTATTCCCATTGAATTTGGCCTGAGGAGGGAATGAAATACACACTAAATATGATATCTCACTCTCCAGGAGAGTAGGGGGGAAAGGGAATGAGAGGGGGGATGACGGAAGGGAAGGCAGGCTGGGGGGGAGGGAAGTTGGAAGCACCCACTTTTGAAAAGGGACAGGATCAAAGTAGAGAATAGAACAAGTGTGAGATGGTATAGGAGGGAGGGAAATATAGTCAGTCTTTTACAATATATCTTCTATGTTATTGTTTTGCATTAGCCACACATGTACATCCTATACTGAACTGCTTTTCGTCCCAGTAAGAAAGTTTCAACACCTAATACTCAAATGTACATATACATATATATACATATACACACACACACACACACACACACATATATATATATATATACTATTATTAATACTATTTTACATGTAATTGGGAAATAAGTTATGCAGGCACTGGGGCATAGAGATCCACTGGAAAAGTTGAAAGGGGTATGGGAGAAGATATGGGATAGAGCTGATTGGAGGAGAGGATATCCTGTGGCATTGCTATTTTGGGGCAGTGGGTTGCGGAAAATCGTGGAGAAAATGTGTAACTCAAAATCTTGCAGAAATGAATGATATAAATCAGAAGTTAATAAAACATGTGGAAAAAAAAAGAAACTGAGACTTATTCCAGGAATCTTTTCTATGTTATCCTCCACCAAAACCAACCTTTCTTCAAGGTGTTTTTCTCTGCTTTCCTGCCAGACATGAGAAGTTCAATTTCCCAAGCTGTTCTGTCATTTTAGAGATGATCCATAGTATATGATCATGTTTTCTTCACCAATTCTAACATATTTCTATTGTAATATCAACCCAGTTCATCTAGTGGCTTTCAGGGATATCCACATAGATTAATGACATTGGGGGTTTTAATCTAAAACCTATGATTGATTGATTCAATGCTGATGTATTTTCACAAAGATATCAGGGCACCATAAGAGCTAGGTACTATTAGTAGGGTGGGGTTATATGAATTGATTCAATAGATGCCCACACACATTTATATCCCTATTAATTTTTTTATTGGATTCAATTCATCATTCCAACCTGTCAAAATTTATTCTTCCTGCCCCGTTAAAGAGAACATGCACATAAATTCTGTGTTTCCAATCCAACAAGATTGTGTAATACAGGGGCTGGTACTGATAAAATGGCTCCTAATAGGCCAGGCAGGCAGGAGACCTGGTGAATCAAGAGGTGAATTGAACTATATCTTAGTTCATGCAAAAGGGAATGATGTTGATGTATCAATCTCTTTTTCCTTCCTAGTAGATAGTGAGTACAGAACCTTTGTGATTTCTGGGTGGGAAATAGAGCAAGAAGTTTGCCTTCTCCACATGGTGACCATGTACTTTTCCCTTTGCATCAGCATTATGGATATGATGTAATGGATATTTCTCTTCATTCAGTTATACAGTCAGTTCTTAGTAAGGTTCCTTACATATAGTAGGTGTTAAATAAATTCTAGTCAATGATTGAATGATTTGCCTCATATATGCAAGCATACTGTGAACCAGAAGAAGGATGATGTATCTATGAAGTCCAATGTGGCCTAGAACTGATAACCTGAATTATTTCAACTGATCTCATTTCTAGTCCTATCTCTAGAGTATGAAAAATTGTCTGGAGAATTGCAGAAAATTAGAGACCAATGACTAGTTGTATTCCCTTTTATAGACAATTCTTTACTTATTGCTCTGCAATTAAATTTCAAGTTAATTCAATTCAACAAATATTTACCCAATGTCTTTTATGTGTGTGATACTCTACTGGGTCAACTTTTGGAAGAACACATAAAAGAATTACATGTGTTCGTTGCGGAGGATGTCTTAGTATGTATGGATTATGGTCTACAAATATTCATATAAAACATATTAGGGCTGCTAGATGGTATAGTACATAAAATGTGGTCCTGGAGTCAGGAAGACTTATCTTCCTGTGTTCAAATATGTCCTCAAACACTTACATAAGAGGTGTAACCTTAGGTAAATCACTTAACCCCATTTGCCTCATTTTACTCATTTGTAAAATTACCTAGAGAGGGAAATGGCAAGCCACTCCAATATATTTGCCAAGAAAACACCAAATAGGGTCACAAGGAGTCCAACATTACTGCAAAGCAACTGAAAAAATATATTCACTTGAGAGTTCCATTCCAATGCTAAATGCTACAACACATCTGTGTTTACCCATCTCCTATATTGCTTGTCTATGTCCATACAAAAATGTTCCAGAAGGGTTCCACCCAACAAATCAGAGGCTTTCTACGTGTTCTCCCAACATCAGCAGGTTGCCAGGGGAGCACTGTCACTGTCTACCTGTCTTTCCTTGTACTTTCCACAAAGCCAGTTCATTTTTTCTCCTTGTCATATAATTCATTGATGACGTCTTTTACTCCTATTCTTGGAAAATTCTTTTTGGTTGTATAACAGTCTTCTCACATCTACCATGCACTTCTCTATTGTTGTCTCTGTGTTTCTCATCTTCAGTTCTTTGGGGTGAGTGATGGTGCTGTATCTCATAGCGATATAGCAACCATGTTGAAAAAAAAACATGGACCCCTGCTTTCACATGAGACTGGGAGTAAGTAAAATTTCTTTGCAAATTCTGAAAAGCAAGTCAGCACCTCCAGGGTGAAAAATCCAGTGCTTGTCTCCAAAAATCTTACATTCTACTGGAAGTGATATATGCAAGTAAACAAGATAACAGAATTTCAGGAAAGAGAGAGCTTTAGTTTTTCCTTACAAGTAACTAGAATTACTGAATGTATCTGAAGCTTTATGGAGTAACTAATTTTAATCTCTCTGTAGCTAATTAATGATTGTTAAATAATGAAATTAAAATAGCATTTTTTAATTCTGTGAGGTGAGCAAATCATTTTCTCTTAACCATATATGGATATATTTTCTCAAAATGGCTTCTGCCCTATTTCTTTTGTCCTGGGATATTTCTTTTTCTGTCCAAAAAGAAAGTAGTAATCATGAAACAGGAGTAAATTTTGTTCTTTCATGTTCCTTCTTGTTCTGCTTTGAACTTAAACTGATTTCAGATATTTTCAACATATAATGTAATAGGAAAGTTAATCGGAATGCTCTTTCTCTTTGAAGCTAGTAGGCAAGTTTGTTGCATGGAAACACCACTATTTTCTTCATGACAGAGTTCTCTTTCCTTGATTCTTATGGATAACACACTCACACTCACACACACGCATGCATGCATGCATGCACACACAGAGTCATATTTTGAAGAGATAAACAATATTATTTTTTTTTTCTTAGCAGGCATAAAAAGTAGTAAAATCAGAATGCTTCCCCTAAAAGAAGAAAGGTAAATGACTCTATTAGTCAATGAATATCCCACACTCAAACTTTATTTAACCAGGCTATACTTATATAAGTCTTCCCTTCAATAAGAGGGAAATTATAATAAAAATAAATATTATTACTGCTTATGATTTTTTTTAATTCGAATTTTGCTTTTTCTTATTTGAAACATTTCTCTGTCACATTGCAAAGCTATTTTTCAGTGTAGGATTTTCTTTAATTAAAGAATCATAATCTCATAATTTTATTTTTGCAGTTTTTAACTCTGCTTTAATACCCCTTATTCTTCTTAATTGGTTGGGAGAAATAATGTTTCATTAATATGAGGATCTCTTGAAAAGTTTATAAGGTTCTTTTCCTCACATTTTATTCTGACACAATATTACCATTTTATACCTTTTGCCAAACACTTTTGATGGTGTCTGGTTATAGTTTTCAGTCACCAAATTTATACTGAAATATCATAAACATTTTTAATGGTTTCAAAGGGTAAAACCAAACAGCCACAACATAGCTAAATTCTCTCAAAATTCCTTCCCAGATAATTCTAAAATAATTGCTCAAATCAAATTTTGGGGAGGGAGAGCCAAGAGAAAAACCACAGAAAGATATTTTTCTAGACTAAAACAACTTAGAAAGTTCTTTGGGAGATGTCTGTAACACTGTGGTGACAGCTAGGCTAGAACTTAATAAGAGAAACAGTACTGGGCCTTGGAGGTAGCCAGAACAATGAAGGCAAGCAGCAGCAATAGCAACAGCAGCAACAAAAATTTTGGGAGCTCTCATACAAAAGATTTTAAGGGGGACATACAACTGGTCAGAAAGAAGTTACAGAAAATGTTTAGCTGTTAGATAGATAGATGATAGATAGATAGATAGATAGATAGATAGATAGATAGATAGATAGATAGATAGATAGATAGATAGATAGATGATAGATGATAGATAGATAGATAGATAGATAGATAGATAGATAGATAGATAGATAGATAGATAGATATAAAACACCTTTAACTTGGTTATAGCTCTCACTGTCAATTTATTGCCCATTAGCAATCTGAGCTTTGTTTCCAGAGCAAATAGAAGCAGTAATACTTGCTCAAAAAGGATCAGGGGGTTTGTGTAATGGTAATGAAATTTTGAATTTTAAGATCCCTTTGTGTTGGCAAAAGGAGCAGGTACTTAACACTTAGTAACTGATCAAGCCTCTGGTTAGGGAAACAGAAGGTATGAACTCCTGTCCCCTTGTTACTGACATAACAGGAAATTGGCTGAAGGAAATATGTAATATTGTGTATACAAGAAAAGCCCCAGAGAGGCATAGTCAGAATTTCCTTGAGACTGAGATCTGGTTGCAGAACACTACAGAAGAATGGAGAACTGAGCGTGAAAACTTGTCTTGGAGGAGCTTCTTCTGAACAGGGTCCCAGAGGACCAGAGCCAAGAGGCCAGGAGCCCAGGAGCCAGGAGCCCAGCAGCCCAGGAGCCCAGGAGCCAGGAGCCCAGGTGACTGAAGCATGACAAAGATGCTGAGTCTTTGTTTGTTTGTGGCTTGGTTGAGCCTTGAATTCCTTGGAGTAGAAATGGTGAAGGAGCTGACATGGACCAGACCCTGTGAACACAAGTGTGGAGCCAGACCTGCCCAGAAAGCTGGTCAAGGAGCTGGGAGCTGTCTGCCATTGAATCCAGGTAGAATCTGGGGCCATAGAAGGGAATCCAGGGAATCTGAGAACAGGCCCCAAGTCAAGATGAAAAAAAGATCTCTCCTTGGGTACTGAATAATTATGGAATTATAGTTTACTAGTGACCTAAGGGATGGAGAATTTTGTGTATGATACTTAGTAAGACTTTACTGAATAAGTAATTATTGTACTTTGTCCAAAGTACTGATTGTACTTTGAGTACTTTGACTATTGTTACTGATTAGTGACTGATTGAGTTAATCAAGACTTTGCCCCAAGAGTGGAAAACTTTGAGACTACTGATAAGTGACTAATTGAATTATTTAAGAGTGACTATTTTGTGACTGATTGAATTAACTTAAGAGTGACCATCTTACTTTGAGACTATGTTGTGAATATTATATTGTGATTTTCTGTAATAAGTTGAAATATGGTGAATCCTCTATTTTGAATTATGCTGTACCTTGATTTTCCATGAATGTTTTGCTTTTGTTATGGAATAGAGTGATCACTATACCAAGTAATCAGAATCTTTAAAAAGCTGTTCACAGTAACAGTTCTGAAAAGCTTCTGTGCATGGCATTACAGTTTGGTTGCACTTGCAAGACAAAACAGAGTACTAGCTGTTGTGACTGGAGAAGAACTAGGCACCTGTTCATAGTCTCAGTGTGAACAGGAACATTAGCACTTATGGCTTGAGGAGAACAGGGTCTCATTCTGGGTAAACATCAGAGTACAGAGCAGAGGAGCAGTGATAACACTTCTCCCCAGACCAAGTCACCTTGAAAGCAGTTAAAACTTGTAGACAACAAGAACTACCTCTGGAAAAAGTTGCATCAAAATTCATGAAGTTGGGGCAGTAAATACCCACACCCAGGTGAATAGAGCCCAACTTAAACATAAATTCTGAAGTTAAAAAAATAAAAGACTGAAAAAATGAACAGACAACAATAACAAAAAGTACTTGGCCATAAAAAGCTATGATGGTGGCAGAAAAGACCAAGAAAAATTCAAGACTATAAAAATGTGAAAACAGCTACAAATAAAACCTCCAAGAAAAAATGCCAATTGGACCCAAGTCCAGCAAGAATTCCAAGAAATGATAAAGAAAGAGATTAGACTGGCAGAGGAAAAAAATGTAAAAAAAAAGGAATAAGAATTATGGAAGAAACTTAGGAAAAGAAAATTATAAACTTTGAGAAATAGAGATGCAAAAACATTATAAATAATACCTTAAAAAAGAGTTGAGCTAATAGTTAAATATGTATAAAATTCACTGAAGAAAAAAACTCCTTTTAAAGTAGAACTGAACAAATGGAGAAAGAAGTACAAAAGCTCTCTTAAGTAAATAATTCCTTAAAAATTATTAAGCAATGGGGCATCTAGGTGGTGCAGTCAATAGAACATCAGCCCTGGAATAAGGAGTACCTGAGTTCACCTCCAGCCTTATTCACTTGACACTTACTAGCTGTGTGACCTTGGGGAAGTCACTTAACCTCAATTGCCTTGCCTTTCCCCCTCCAAAAAATAATTGAGAAAGTAGAAGTAAATGACTCCAGAGACATCAATAAACAAAATGAAAAGAAATAAAAGAATAAAGAAATAGGAGAAATTGTGACCTATTAGAAAAACAATTGACCTGGAAAATAGATCAAGGAGAGATAATTTAAGAATTATTTGGGCTACATGAATCCCATGATCAAAAAAAAGGGGCAAGACATCATATTTGAGGAATTGTCAAGGAAAACTAGTCTAACATCTTAGATCTTTAAGTTAAAGTAGAAATTGAATAAATCCACCAGTCACCTCCTCAGATACCAAAAGGAAAACTCCCAGTAATACTATAGTCAAATTCCAGAGATTCCAGGTCAATGAGAAAATATTACAAACAGTTAGAAATAAACAATTCAAATTTCATGGACCCACAATAAAGATGCTCATTTAGCAGATTGCATGTTAAAAAAGCAAAGGGCTTGGAATATGTGGGTGTGTGTAATTATGTCAAAATATATCATATAGGATTAAATTATTACATAGATATATAATACAATATAATGACATAGGAATATAATATATATATATATATATATATATTTGTATATATTTGTATGCATGTGTGTGTATTCCTAGCTCCTTTGCCTTATATACACACACACACACACACATTTCTCAAATTATTTTATAGACAATGAAGTAATATAAAAGTTATATATATATACATACCCAGTAAGTTGTGAGTGAAGTATAATTTACCCAAAAAAACATAAGAAATAAGGGAGGAAAGATGATAAAAAGAAAGGGCAGATTAAGAGAGGCAGTGGTAAGAAGCATAACCCTTTTGAGGAGGGACAGAATAAAAAGAGAGGGAGAAGGATAGATGGAAAATGGGATGGAAGGAAAGACACTGTAACCATAACTTTGAATGTGAACAGGAAATGTGCATACATAAAACAAGAGAACAGCAAAATGGATTAGAAACCCAAATCCAAATGTTGTTCACAAGAGAAACACTTGAAAATGAAAAACACAGAATTAAAATAAAGGACTGAAGCAGAATCTATTATACTTCAATTAAAATGATAAAGACAGGATTAAGAGATATGATCTCAGACAAAGCAAAAGCAAAAACAGATCTAATTAAAAGAGTTAACAGGTAAATGTAATGACAAGCAAATTGGTACTTAGCTCCTTGTTTTCAGTTATTCAAGTATTAGCTTCTTGTTTCAGCACCTATTGTAATGGGAATTTGAATATATACTCTGCCCCATAATAGACTAAATGTAATCACATGGAGCCTGTGGTAGAAAGAGTTTGATGAAGGGTGCAGCAAAGCCCACAGGAAGCTGGGAGTCAGAGCAGCTAGATGGTGGTAGAAAGAGGACACATCCCAGGGAGACAGTTAGACTTGTGAGTAAATGTTTTAAGATTAAAGGATGCTGTGGCTCTCTGTGCCATTATGGCTTATTAGCTTCTCTGCTTCTATGAGAAGTTTTGGGATTTGGTTTTCCGGTATATGAATAAATGTTTTGTTTCTGTACTCTATATGGAGACTATGTTATATTTTGCAATTTAGCATTATGCTGGCATATTTACAGTGGTTGTTGGCACTGTGAATGTTGCTTTGGTGCTACACATACACGCCTCTTTGTATGCCCTATTCTTCCTGTTTACTAACAAAATTTATACCTGACTGTTATATAAATATCATTTAATAACAGGAAGCTTTGAAAACTGTTTTAGTAGAACTAGAGAAGTATGGGGGCATACTAAAGTTATCTTATTTACAGGCAATGTCAATTTGTTTTTTCAAGAATTTCTTTGAATTGATAAAACATTATGAATTATTTAAATATAAGGAAATTGATTTTTGTTCATTCATTAGTGACCTCAGATTTAAACATATAGCATCTTTTTTTAAAATCAAAACAATCAGTCACATCAGACCAGCTGACAGAATTCAACATTTTAAAATGTAGTTAGTATGAGAAGACCAAGGTGAAGTCCCCTATCCTTATTCAATAATATTGAAATCTAAAAGAATATTTACTTACTGTTGTTTTACTTCAGATTAGATTCTTGAATTTGATACCATTTAACATTTGTCCTTATTCTGTTTCTTTTTTTTTAATTTTAAGTTTAATTAAAGAGCTCAGTAGTTCATTTTAATATTTTCAAATTCATACTATAATGAAAATTTAGGTATTCTTGGAAAAATAAACAAATAAAAAATATTATAATCTTATAGCCTCACTGTGCCACAGTATTTTGCCACATTTTAATAAAATTTGTCTCAATAGTGGGACAAATGATTTTCAGTAGAATTAGTCTTAAAAGATAATTAGGAAAGAATGACAACTTGGTCAGAAGAAATTTTGATATATCCAGTTTTTTTTAAAGGCATGTTTTCAGAAAACAGAACAGACTTTATACTACAATGATCTGACCATCACTGAGAGCTGAATTTTAGCAGAAGTACACTGTTCCTTATGAGTTCTAATGAGAAAGAGTCTAGTGCCAGATGTAGCCAACGGTAGTATCTGAGTTCAATTGTAGGAAAGAGTTATGGGCAGAGAAGTTTTACCCTGGTTTTGGTGATCTGGTGATGGGGGTAGAAGGGAAGGAGGTTAATGGAAGGCAAAAAAAGTTAGTTATCACAATGTTACAAGAAGGTGAGGTCCGTATTTCAGAAAAGATTAAGTTCATGATTTAGGAGTACATGGGGCAGCCACATAGCAAAGTGAGTAAGAGCACCAGCCCCAGAGTTGGAATGACCTGGGATCAAATCTGGGCTCAGATACTTAGCACCACTCCCAGAAATAACTGGCCATATAACCTTGAGCAAGTTACTTAACCCTAATTGCTTTCCAAAAAAAAAAAAGATTTAGGAGTACAGACTGACTTTCAGGGGGGGAAAGAGATACCAATGTTTTAATGTTAGGCCACAGTTTAAAATATTGGATGTTCAAATGGGTATAACTGAATACAAGACATGTATTTCTCTATTTAAATAGTTCAGTTCAATGACTCAATATACACCTACTTAGCTTGGGGTTAGTTACTCCCACTCTGTTTTTGTTTGTTTTTTGCTTTTTTCAAAAGAATCTCCCCTCTCTAATTTTCACAATGGGAAATAAAATCATGACTATACATATACATATATATGTATGTGTGTGTGTATATATATGTATATATACATAAATATGTATATATATATAGAGAGAGAGAGACAGAGAGAGAGAGAGAGAGAGAGAGAGAGAGAGATGCCCTACACATGCTAAGAGATGTAGAGATGATAATATATTTAAGGTCAGTGACAACAAACCACATATCCCAAAGACCCAGTATACTGAGTCTTTGGATCTACCTCTATCTTCTTAAGGGAATGTCTGTTGTTGTTGTTGTTGAGTTGCTGCAGTCCCATCTGACTTTGTGTAATCAATCACATTTTGGAATTGTTTTGACAAAGATACTGGAGTCATTTGCCATTTCTCTCTTCAGTTAATTTTACAGATGAAGAACTGAGGGAAACAGCATTAAGTGATTTGGCTAGAGTTAAATAGCTAGTAAGTGTCTGAGGTTAGATTTGAATTTAGGAAGATTAGCCTTTCTAACTCCAGGTCCAGCATTCTATGCTCTCTGCCACCTAGCTGTCCCAAAGAATATATAAGAACAGCAACACACAAGTCTTTTTATAATGAAAGTATATATGCCTTTGTATAGATTTAATCATATTATAAGTATTCATGGTACATATTTAATTGGATCTCCCTGTATCAGTTTGAAATAATGCTTTTTCAGGCTTTAATTCAATGGAACTCTGAGCTAGGCAGTACCATATTTGTTTCATTGGTCCTATTCCTTCTATATCCTTGTAATGGTTATGGGAACTGAATATCTTCCATGCTTCTTGAACTTGCTGATGCAGCAGGAAGGGGTGGGGCAAGAGGAAGCTGTAGCCAAGGTAGAATGTGTGTGGTGACTGAGAGTGTGGTGGCAATGGCAGTAGCAGCAGCAAGAGCAGCAGCAGTGGCAGTGGCACAAACTCCATTTTTTGAGCCAGCCATAATTTCTGCTAATTACCCCTGCTGAGGAATGCCAGGAATGGGAACTGTGGAGGCCCAGAAATGCTGGGAGTGAGCTGAGTGTACTCTGAGCAGTTGCCATGAATGAGGAGAGGAGAACCTTTGCTTGAGGTAGCCTGTTCTGTTTTGAAGCCTTGAAAATGTGTGTGTTTACTGCATTAACTATGTTTGACAACTTCATAAGTACTGTGATGGTTTTGATTGATTTTGGGACTCAGTTTTCTGGTATTTGAATAAATGTTCTAGATTTATCCCCCATGTAGAGATCCTGGTATATTTTGTGATGAATAACCATATCAGCATATTTATAGTTACCATAGGTATTGTGAATATTGCATTGTTGTTACATTTGGTGATGAGAGTGGGATCACAAAGTGTCAGGTCTCTATTTGGAAGCTGCGGGGCTTTAGAGGGAAAAATGGCTATCCCAGGATGGAAGGATTTGTCTTATTCCTCTCTAGCCACAGAATGGGCCAAAAGCACAGGGCTCTGTGAAAACTGGGAACCAAATCTAAAAGAGGGAGAACCCAGAGATTTGGAAAGATGTTTTCAAGGAATGCCTCAGGCAAAGAATTGGCAGGAGTGTGCAGGAGAGCCTGGGTCCTGCTAACAATTAACACCATATGTGTAAAAGTAGACATAAGCTTCTGGAGGAAAAAGCTCAGATGGCTAGGGAGTCAGCTGGTTTGCCTGAGGATTCTTTTGTGCCACAGCATTCAGAAAAGCAAACTGGAGGGACTCAGGTGGTAGAAGAACAAACCACTGTTCACGTAACTAAAAGGAAGCAAAAAAGTAGAAGAAGGAATGTGCATGCAGCTTTTGTACAGGCTGAGCAGGGTTGCCCTGACAGCTGCCAGGAGAATGTGTGTGAGGAGAATGGAGCAAAGTTAGATGAGGAGTCTTCTAATACAAAAGTTCTCCCCATACAAAGAAGAAGGCAGGAGAACCACCCAGCCGAAACAGAGTCCAGGGAGATAATTGAGGATTTCACTCAATATGTGGTTACTGATATATTGAGTAGATTCAAGAAAAGAAAGGGAGAGTCTTTAGTGTCTTAAATAGTAAGAATCACTGATGAAGGTACCGGAGGAATAACACTGGACAGTGTAGATTGCTTAAAATTCATAAGCATCAGTCAGAATCCTTTTGTACACCAATCTTTTAGGGGCCATATGTGAGGAGCCCTCAACAGAACTAATCTGTTAGCTTTAGCTGCAGAGGGATGCAGATAGCAATATCCTACTTACTTTATGTGGCCTGATGGAGACAGACCCTGGTATTCACTTAGAGATTATATGAGAAAGCTAAAGGAGGAGGTAATGAAAACTGCTATCATTGTTGGAGATGCAAATATATATCATGATAGCCCCTTAGGAGTTCCTCATAGAAATATCATAGTGAACACAGTTCCTCCTGCTTATAAGCACCTAATTCTGACTCTATTAATTGGGGAAATAGGGCACCATCTTTTGGAGGTGTTGGAAAAAATTTCACAATTGAGTGACTTAGGGGAATGTAGAAAAGATAAATGAGAGAGAGAGAGAGAGAGAGAGAGAGAGAGAGAGAGAGAGAGAGAGAGAGAGAGAGAGAGAGAGGAGAAGAGAAGAGAGAGAGAGAGAGAGAGAGAGAGAGAGAGAGAGAGAGAGAGAGAGAGAGAGAAGCATAAATAGCCAGAGGATTCAAAGACAAAATAGATTGACAAGAAAGGACCTGTTTACTGCTCTATTGAGAGCTGGGGTAGATTTTATAAGAATAGATGTTATTCCAGTTGAAGAGCTGCATAAGAAGGCACTTAATATTAGAATGAATAGGGAAGCAGGAACCACCCCTGCAGGAATCATTCTATCCAAGTTTGCCCTCCCCCCCTTCAGGAAAAATAGCAAATAGGCTGAGCCCCAGTCCAGATTAAAGAAATATACAGAAGAGATTGGAGATCCCATATTGGTTTAAAAATATATTGGAAGAATGGATCAACTACTGTAACTAGGGCATTGCACAATACTGGGGCTGAGGCCACACTTATCTATGGAAATCCTGACAAGTTTAAACATGGAATGCCTATTGCTATCACAGCTCTCTGAGGGTCTGGAATATCAGCCAGACAAATTAAAATAACAATGCAAATTGGGCAATTACCTAAGAAAGAATATACTGTGGTTGTTGTACCCATACCTGAATACATCATTGGAATAGATATATTAAGAGATATGACTCTGAATTTACCTGAAGGAAGATACCAATTCACTGTAAGGAAGATAGGAATTAATACAGTTTTAGTGGGAAAAATAAAAATGGATCCAATCACTTTACCTGAACCTTCTGAAGTAATTAGTTTAAAGTAGTATCATGTGCCAGGTGGGCAAGATGAAATTACCACTACTATAAAGGAATATGTTGAAGCAGGAGTGTTAGTCCTACAACCATATGGTGGAATAATCCTATCTGGCCAGTACAAAAATCATATGGGACATGTAGAATTACTGTGGATTATAAACAATTGAATAAGATGACTCCTCCTTTGTATGCTGCTTTTCCAGATACCATCATCTTAATAGAAAGGATCCAGAAATATGATGGGACTTGGTATACAGTTATTGACTTTGTTAATGCCTTCTTCACCATCCAAATAGACCCTAAACAATGGAACCAGTTTGCTTTCATTTGGCAGGGTAGACAATATATTTTCACCCGCTTGCCACAAGGATACCTGCATAGCCCTACTATTTGTCACAGGACTGTGGCTGAACAGTTGGATGAATTAAAGCTACCTGGTGTACAGCTTACCCACCACATTGATGATATCATGATACAGGGAAAAGATGCAAAAGAAGTGGAGAGGAGTTTGACCCTTCTGATGGAGTATATGAAAAGTAAAAGGTGGGAAATTATCCTTGCAAAGGTTCAAGGACCAGCTCAAAATGTAAAATTTGGGGGTATACAATGGAACAAGGGACTACAAGAGATTCTTCTGCAAGCCCAACAAAAGATTCAGGATTTTCCCTCCCCGACCAATAAGAGGGAGGCCCAAAAATTCATAGGATTGTTTTGATACTGGAGGTACCACATTCCACGTTTGGGACAGATTTTGAAACCTTTATATAGAGTCAATTAGAAGAAATATGAATGTGATTGGGGACTTGAGTAGGGTAAAGCTTTTGAAGAAGCCAAGCTGCCATACAATTGGCCCTAGATTTGTGGCAAAATGGTCCAATGGAGTTACAAATGACTGTATAGTATGATTACATAAGCTGTAGTTTATGAGAAAACGACAAAGCTAAAATGTATCCTTGGGATTTTGGTGTAGAAAACTCCCTTCAGCTGGAGTTCAGTATAAACCTTTTGAAAAGCAGTTGTTAGCTGTATATTGTGCTTTGTTGGAGACTGAACACCTGACTCTGGGCCATGAATTTATGTTAAGACCTGGTATCCCAATTATGTCCTGGGTAATGAGTACCCCAGCTTCTCACAGAATTGGAAATGCCCAAGAGGCTAGTATAATCAAATTGAAGTGGTATATTCAAAATAGAGCGAAAACAGGCAAAAGCGGAATCTCTGCTCTGCATGAATCTGTAGAAAACATAGAAATTGAGGGAAATGACACTCCCCCTAAGCCAAAGCAACAGTTGTTACATTCCTCTTTAAAATGTAATGAGGGATATGATGGATTAACTGAAGAACAAAAGAGGCATGCATGGTTCACTGATGGGACAGAGAAATAGTTGGGCCAAAAAGACTTTGGAAAGCAGTATCCTATAACCCAAGTTCTAGAATGACTTTGGAAAGTACTGGGATAGGTAGAAGTAGTCGATATGCTGAACTTATGGCAGTACATCAAGCCATCAAAGTAGAACAAGGAAGACAGTATCATATCTTCACCAATTCATGGGTGGTAGTTAATGGGTTAGCTACATGGATGCCTATGTGGAAAAATCAAAATTGGGACATTCATGGCAAACAAGTCTGGGGCAAAGAGTTATGGGAAAATATCTGGAACATGTTTTTGTTTACTGACATCAATTTTTCATGTAGATGCTCACATGGCCCTCAACACCCCAGAACATGAGTACAATGCTCATGCTGATCGACTGGCAAAGATTGCTACTGAACATATTGTCCCTACTTTGACAACAACCAATGATCCAGTATTAGCAAAAGGGTCCACCAAACAGCTGGACATTTGGGAGTCCAGGCCACACCAGTGGGTGCAAGATTGAGGTATTAGTATCTTTCATTCACTGTTAAAACAGATAACTGAAGAATGTCATATATGTCAATTGGAAAAGAAGCAAACTGTTTCTTGGATAGTAACTGGAGAGATAGCAAGAGGAAAGATCCCAGCCCAAATCTGGCAAATAGATTATTTTGGTCCACTACCAGAAGATAAAGGATACAGATTTATATGTACTTGTGTTGATACCTATTCAGGTGTATTAGTGGCTTGTCCTTAGAAGAATGCAACCCAGAAAAAAAAACACTTGTAAATTGTAGATCTCATAAGTCTATATTATGGAACCCCAATGCAGATTCAAAGTGACAAAGGGTCACATTTCAAAGGTAATTAAATGAAGAAGTATTGTATCCTAAACTATATAGAATGGATACATCATATTCCATATTATGCACAAGCATCTGGGTTAATTGAAAGAATGAATGGATTATTGAAAAAGCAGTTAAGGAAGTAAATTTGTATCAACATTGAAAGGATAATTTGTTCATGGTTTTACATAATTTGAATAATAGACCATTGGGAAGAAGTACACCTCAAGTTAGAATGATAACCCCAAATCTGCAAATTGGAAAGCAACAAACACATAAGATCCCAAATATTGAGTATTGGTCTTTGAGGCCAGATGTCCCAGCGCTGTAACCAGGGACACCAGGTTTGGTGGGGTATGATTTAAATTATTTAGAGGACTTTTGGTTGGACAGAAAATAAAAAAGAAAAATCTCCCCTGGAATATGCATTAGAATCCCTAAAAATCGCTTTGGACAGATTTTACCCAAATCAGCATTAGCAGCTCAAGGAACACATGTATTGGCTGGAGTAATAGATTCTAATTATCAAGGAGAAATTGTTGTGACATTCCATAATTTAGGTGAAGGGTCCATACAGATTTGTAAAAATAATAGGATAGTTCAAGTGATTATCATTCCTTGTAAAACAATACCACTTGTAAAAACTGATCCTCCTTCCAAAATACCTATCACAAGAACTGAAGGATTTGGTTAGACTGATAGAATAAAATCGGATGCTAAAGTATGAGTAAAACGGAAGCCAGATGATGTTCCAAAGACTGCAGAGATTATAGCACATGGGAAGGATAACACTGTAACTATTATTTATTCCAGAGAAGATGAATACAAAATTGTACCCTTAACTCATATATTCTACCATGAGTGAGGCTACAATAGTCTCACTATTGTCTCTTTTCTTCTTTTTGGCTTTTTGTCTGTTCACCTTGTTTGCTAGATTTGTTTCAACAGGCTTGGTACCCTCCACCAGTAGATGCCTGATAGCTTAAGCTGGATGTCACACTCTGTCCGCAACTGTGACATGATACCCCTGGACCTGGCATCAAGCTGGCTAAAGAACTAACCTCTCAAATGGGACTGCTTGGGACAGGGACAGCTCTACATCCAATTTCAGCAGCATTTCACCCCTTACCCCAAGATTTTGGGACACCATTTGTTCAGGGGGAGAGGGGGAATGATGAGGAGCTTTTGCTCAATCCCCACCCTAAAATATTATTTTCTGTATTTATTGTGTGCTATCCTTGTTATATTATTGTAAAATTCTGTTGGCACCAGTTACTCCTAAATCTAAAACTTATTAACCTATGTAATGAAACCTATTGTTAATGTATTTTTGTCATGTAAGGGACATGAAAGATTTTGGGGCCTAATGTAATGGTAATGGGATCTGAAGATCTTCCATGCCCCTTGAACTTGCAGATGCAGTAGGAAGGGGTGGGGCAAGAGGAAGCTGGAGCCAAGCTAGAGTGTGTGCTGTGACTGGAAGCATGGTGGCAATGGCAGCAGCGGCAGCGCAGGGGCTGTGGCAGTGGCCCAAACTGCTTTTTCTGAGCCAGCCACAATTTGTGCTAAGGACTCTTGCTGAGGACTGTCAGGGACAGGAACTGTGGAGGTCTGGAGCTGCTGGGAGAGAGCTGAGTGGACGCTGAGCCATTGCGATGAATGAGGAGAGGAGGACCTTTCCCTGAGGTAGACTGTTTTGTTTTGAAGCCTTGACAATGTAGGTGTTTACTGCAATAACTGCATGTGCCAACTCTGTAGCTACTGTGATGTCTTTGACTTTCTGGTTTTGGGACTCAGTTTCTGCTATTTGAATACATGTTCCTCATGTAGAGATCCTGGTATATTTTGTGATTAATAACTATATCAGCATATTTATAGTTACCATAGGCGTTGTGAATATTGCATTGTTGTTACAGTCCTATCTCTGTCTCTCTCTTTCTCTGTCTCCCTCTCCAATAATCTCTTTTTTTTTTTTAAGCAATTGGGGTTAAGTAACTTGCTCAAGGTTACACGGCCAGGTGTTTCTGGGTGGGTGCTAAGTGTCTGAGCCCAGGATTCGATCTCCAGGTCTTCTCAACACTGGAGCCGGTGCTCTTACTTGCTGTGCTACCTGGCCGCCCCCTCCAATAATCTCTTAATCTCTTTTTCTGAATCTCCCTCCAAAAAACCTGCCTACATCTTTTTATCCTTAAAAAAATGCAAAAAACTTTTCACTTCATCCTGTCATCATTTCAAACTGGTATTTCATAAATCTTGCTTTCATAGAAAAATTCCTACAGGGAGAAAAAGTCACATACATTCTTGTCTTCAATTTCTTTGACTCAAGTACATGTTTTAACCTTTTGCAACTAAATTATAAAGATACTACTATAATGAAACTGTTTTCATTTTGATTACTGGTGATTTCTTTACTGCTGAATCTTATGGTATTGTTTTAAATCTCATCTGTTTTGACTTCTCTACACCTTCAAAACTTTGGACTAACTTCCTTTTATCTTGTGTCCACTCTGTTCTCCTAGCTTTCCTCATACACGTTCTCCTATCTCTTCTTTTTCCTTTTTGACCCCTCTTCAATCCTCATCTAGCAGATGTGCCCAGATTTATTTGGCCTACTCCCCCCTTTTCAAACAACAACAATAACAACATCAACAACATATTCCTCAGTGCCTCCCTGGAAATCTACATATTTTAAAAATTTGCATAATTTCAAAAAATATAAAAAATATAGATACAGATATTTAAAATAACATATCCTAAATTTAATAATATATTGTAAATTTGTGTTTTTACCCTGCATTGAAATTTTGATAACACAATATTGCATCATATAGTCATATAATGATTTTTTTTATAAACAAGTCTTTACACATGCATATTTCTGCTGATGCATGCTGGACTTCCTTACAAAGTGAAACATGCTCACTTGCCGACATTGCTTATTAAGACCTGTCAGTAGACCTTAACACTAATTGTTTACAACCTGTTTTTTTTTTCCAAATGCTTTATTAACTTCTGATTTACATCATTCATTTCTGCCACATTTTGAGTTACAAATTATCTCCCCATTTTTCCCTCCAACCACCCCAAAATAACAATCCCACAGGATATCCTCTCCTCCAATCTGCTCTCTCCCATATTTTCTTCCATACCCCTTTTGACTTTTCCAGTGGATCTCTTTGCCCCAGTGCCTATATATCTTATTTCCTAATTACATGTAAAATAGTATTAATAATAGATTATATATATATATTCGATTTTAAAACTTTGAATTCCAGATTCTTTTCCTTCCTCCCTTATCACCCATCCTTACTGGGAAGATAAGCAGTTCAGTATAGGTTGTACATGTGTGGCTAATGCAAAACAATTACATAGTAGATATATTGTAAAAGACAGGCTATATTTCCCTCCCTCCTATCCCACATCTCACTTATTCTATTCTCTGCTTTGATCCCATCCCTTTTCAAAAGTGCGTGCTTCCAACTTACCTCCTCCCCCCCCAGCCTACCCTCCCTTCCATCATACCCTCTCTCATTCCCTCCACCTCCCTACTCTCCTGGGGGTGAGATACCCTATTTAGTGTGTATTTCATTACCTCCTCAAGCCAAATTCAACAGGAATAAGGTTGACCCATTCCCTTTTGCCTTCCTATTCTTCCCCTCCATTGTAACAATTTTTCCTTGCCTCTTCTACATGAGATAGTTTACCCCATTCTATTACCATCTCCTGTAATTATATTCCTCACTCACCTCTTAATTTCAACTTTTAAGCATCATCCCTTCCTGTTAAATTGGTCCTGTGCCCTCTATCGATGTATATCTGTAAACATATATATACACATTCACATATGTATTCATATGCCCATCTATACTCATATATAGACATACATATATACATATGTATATATATGTGTGTGTGTTTATATATATATTGCTATTCCCTACAACTACTGAGAAAAGTTTCATAAGTTACAATGATTGTTTTTCCATGTAGGAATGTTAATAGTTCAACTTTGATAAGTTCCTTATGATTTCTTTTCCCTATTTACCTTCTCATGCTTCTCTTGCTTCTTGTATCTGAATGTCAAATATTCTATTCAACTCTGGTTTTTTCAGCAAAAATGCTTGAAAGTCCTCTTTTCCAAAGAATTACCATATTTTCCACTGAAAGATGATATCAGTTTTGCTGGGTAGGTGACTCTTGGTTTTAATCCCAGCTCCTTTGACATCCAGAATATTACATTCCAAGCCCTTCCACCCCTCAGCGTAGAAGTTGCCAGATCCTGATTGTGTTTCCACAATATTCAAATTGTTTCTTCCTAGCTGTTTGTAATATTCTCTCCTTAATCTGGGAATTCTAGAACCTGGCTATAATATTCTTAGGAGTTTTCTTTTTTTCATCCTTTTCAGGAGGTGTTTGGTGGATTCTTTCAGCCTCTATTTTGCCCTCTTATTCTAAAACATCGAGGCAGTTTCCTTTGAGAACTTCCTGGAGGATGATTTCTAGGTTCTTACTTTGATCATGGCTTTCAGGTAGTCCAATAATTTTTAAATTATCTCTCCTGGAACTCTTTTCAATGTCAGTGGTTTTTCCCATGAGATATTTCACATTGATTTCTATTCTTTCATTTGTTTGGATCTGTTTAACAGCATCTTGATTTCTCATAAAGTCATTAGATTCCATTTGCTCCAATCTAATTCTGAAGCAACGATTCTCCTCATTGAGCTTTTGCGATTCTTTTTCCAACTGGCAAATTCAGCTTCTTAATGTATTCTTCTTTTCTTTGAATTTTTGAGTCTCTTTTGCCATTTGAGTTAGTCTATCTTTTAAGGCATTATTTTCCTCAGTCAGGCTGTTGACACTCATTTTGTAATTTTCTTGCATTGTTATCATTTCTCTTCCCAATTTTTCCTCCACTTCTCTTATCTGCTTCTTAAGGTACTCTATGGCCTTTAACCAGCTCATATTTTCCTTTGAAGCTTTTGGTGCAGGAGTTCTGACTTCACTGTCTTCCTCCTGTTCCATGCTTTGGTCCTTTTTGTCCCTAAAATAGGAGTATAATGTTGGAATCTTTTGTCTGCTTTGTTTCCTTTGCTTGGTCATGTCCCCCCTCAGTCACTTGACTCCTGGGCTTTTTGCCACAGTAGGACTCTGCCACCAGACAGGGGAGATTTCATCCCAAATGCTGGGGTTTTCTCAGCTGCCAGAAGTATTAGATGAGTTCCCTCCCTGAGGTCTCCACATGCTCTGTCATGCTAGACACACACCCCAGGACCTCTACCCTAGACTGCAATCCAGATCCAAGAAGGTTAAAGCAAGAGTGATTACCCCTGAGACTGGAGCTTGGTCCCCCTACACTCTGCAGGCCAGGAGCTGAAGCTGCCAAGTAGAGCTGGCTGGTCTCAGCGGCTTCTCCCCCTGGGAGCAAAAGTCAAGTACTCCCACTTACTGGGTCCCAAGGTCCAGACTGCACTGACCTCTCACTTTGTCCTTCTCATCTGTGTGTTGATAAATCTGGAAACGGCCACAGCTGCTGCTGATCTGGAGTACCTCTGGCTGGAGGCTGGTCAGGGCTGCCCTGAGGCTAAATCCTCAGCTTGCAGCTGAGCTTGGCTCCCAGAGCACTTCACTGGCTGATTCTTGCTGGCCTGCCTGGCTGTCCTCAGTGGAAGGTTAGCTTCTCTGTGTCATTTTGTGTGTTCTGCAGCTCCAAAGTTTATTTAGAGTCCCCTTTTTACTTGCTTTTAGGAAGGTGGAAGCCAGAGCAATGGGGAAGTCCTGCTTCTACTCTGCCATCTTGACTCTGCCCCCACACTCCCTTACAACATGTTTTATGTATTTATTTCAAAAACAATGTAATATCTATCACTTTAACTATGTTACACAACAAAGGAAACATGTATGAATGTTTTTTTGAAAATTTTCTTTTCTTCTTTCCTTAAGCTTCTACCATTCCCTTATTTTTGTTCAATACCCCTGAATTGCACCCAAGACTAGTACCACCTCCATGGACCATTCCAGTGCCTCGAAAGGGGTGGTATCACCTGATGGGGGAGGGGGAGGGGTTTATGGGCGGTGCCATGGTTGTTTTGAATGAATATGTATAAGCTTGATGGGGTGATCTCCATATAAGGCCATGGGGTGATCACCATATAAGGTCATAAATGTAAGACTGCGATGTGATTGGCTCGGATTCGCTATATATTTTCTTGTGTGAGAGGGCTCTCTCTCTCTCTCCGTCATGTAACTGCTGAAGAATAAACCACCCCGCTTCACTCCTCCGCTTTCTGTCTGGTGTTTTTCCCCGTGAGGGGCCGGTGACGACCGAAGACCCGGGATGGGTAAGTAAGAGGGCCGTAGGGCTAGTCGTCTAGATCTGTTGTAAGGGCAAACGCCCGCAACAATCACCTACTTTGAGAACATCTGTTGTAGACAATTCATTGACTGTAAATGTTCCTCAAAGTGCTATGTCAAGGGATATCTTTTGTCTTTTTCTCTCTATGTGTGTTTTTCCATGTTTGTGTTTCTGTGTGTCATCTATCTTGCCTTTTCCATATCTTCTTTCTCTTTTTTTCTCTCTGTCTGTTTTTCTATCTCCTCTTCTCTTCTTCTCTTTCTCACTGTCTCTTTCTGTGGCTCTGTCTACCTCTGTCTCTCTTTGGTTCTTTCTGTCTGTCTTTCTCTGTCTCTGTCTCTCTCTGTATGTGTAGGTATGTACTTGTGCATATTTGTGTCTCTCTCTTACTCCTTCTCTTCCCTTAACAACAGTCAGGCTTATATCTACCTTTCAAATATACCATAGATTACTTACCTTCATGCACTCTATCCAAGCCAAACTCACCTTATTGATGTTTTTTTTTTTTCCTGATGAAGACTCTCCATGTCTTATCCCCATACCTTCATTTCTTCATTATGCCTTCATAAAGGCATTATCCCATGATTAGAATGAGCTCTCTCTCCCCACTGTCTTCTTTTAGATTTGCTTTCTGTAAATATGGTATTGAATTTTCTATTTGCATGGTATTTTCCTCTCCATTTCTCACTCCAATTGGTAATTGATAATCGTTTGTTGAATTTGACTGAAAAAAGACCAATGCAGTGCAACAAAATGAACATAAGATATGGAGTCATAGGATGTCAATTTATATTTTTGATAGTATTTACTATGTCTGAGACCTTGTGTCACTCCCATCTCTAAAATGTGTGAAATATGGCGCTGGTCTCAATGAAATTTGAGATCCCTTACAGCTCTAAAACCTAAAATAGATAGGACTAGATGAATTTTTTCTTTGCTTTTTTTAATGATCTCTTGTCCTAGGAAGTGAGAACACTTGCAGTTTTGCATATGTTATCACAAACTGGGTGACTATAAATTCAAAGGAAATATGTAAATTGTAAGGAATAAATGTTTACTCAATTCTTCCTGTTGTGTCTGAGTGGGTGTCAACATTATACTCTCTCTAGCATAGAAGGAGATATTCTTCCTTCTTCTCACCTCTCCTATTCTTTGATTTGCTTTGTTACAAAACCCCCAGAATGGAAGCTACTTTTAAGTAACATATGTGGCCACCATATAGAGAAATAATTTTTATTATAGATTTTCTAAGAGGAGAAGTATTGAGAAGGACTTCTTATTCTTTGTAAGCCTTGTTTATATTTCCTCATCAGGCTTCCACAGAAAATCCATCAGTTATGCCAGAGGTCTTCTTTTAGTATTTTAGTTACTTAGGGGTAGGAATATATGTAAGCTCCCCCTTGTTTCATTTAACATTTTCATTGTATTACCAGTCCATTGCTTTTTGGGAGGGTGCCATTTATATCTTTTTTTCCACATATCATCTTTGATAACAAGCATGCTACTTTTATGTCTGCCACACATTGTTCCATTGCCTTTTTAACTGTTTATACTTTTAATTTTCACAATTCACAGCTTTGTAACATCACTTGGAGAATATTGAGATGAAGAAAATGAACTTTTGCCACTGCCATTAACCACTGTTTGAAATCACTGAGAGCAATGTTTAATACCACAAAAGAGACCCAGTCTGATTTCTGCCTTCTGTCCAGTTCTAAGAAAAGAACATTATCCATCTGCATCAAGATACAAATATTGATGCACTAATTGAACATTGTAGTGATCTAACTACATATCCTAATGTAGATCTTGTATGTTTTTTCATCATACTTTGATTTTTGCAGTACTGATGTTAAAAACAATATCTTTCACATTAGAGTATATTTCACTTTATAATATTATAGGACTTGATGTCATTCATTAAATGCCAAATACAAGTAGGATTCTTTGAAAAACTTTGCTTTAAGTAAGTGACCCGTCTATACCATTTTCCATGACTCTAGGAAATCTATACCAATCTCCCATTTTCCACCTTATTAAGTTTTAATTCATTGTGGATTAGCATAAAAGGGAGTCATAGTAGTTGATTGTGTGATAGAATCTTACTTAATTTGGTTGCAATCATGAGTGATAACTTGACTAAGGAGAGCATCTGTGTGTACATTTTGACTCAGTGAGTTAAAAGTTATTAAAAACATATCAGTAAAAATAAACACTGCAGGATCTTATATTTTTCAGACATTTCAATCAGTTGTGTGACAATAAATAAGTGGTCTCAGTAGAAATCAGTCAATATTGATTTATGTCTGCTCTTTTCTCATCATTTCATGAGCTCATGTATGCATAAGATTTAGAACTGGTAGTGGCCTCCTTAAAGAGTATTTTTTTTTTTATTTTTTGGAGGGTAATTGGGATTAAGTAACTTGCTCAACATTTCACAGCTAGTTTTTTTTTTTTTTTATGTGTGTGTGTGTGTGTGTGGGTGTTAAGTGTCTGAGGCCAGAACTCAACTCAGGTCTTCCTGACTCTGGGGCCAGTGCTTTACTCACTGCACCACCTAGCTGCCCCAAGAGTATTTTTAAGAAAACACATGCATAGGAAAAGACATTTAATCTTTGTTAAATAGAGGGGAAAAAGGTCAATATGTGGTGAGTAATTATAAATTCATTGTTAGGAACTTGTTTTTGGTCGAGTAGGGAGAATAAAAATGATATTTTCATGAACTTTCCATTCATTTAAAAATTTCCCATCTCTTTCTGATTGAATTCAGTTGTTATTTATGTTGAAAATAAGGTCCAAGGGGCGGCCAGGTGGCTCAGCGAGTAAGAGTACCGGCTCCAGTGTTGGGACGACCTGGAGATCGAATCTTGGGCTCAGACACTCAGCACCACACCCAGAAATAACTGGCCGTGTAACCTTGAGCAAGTTACTTAACCCTGATTGCTTAAAAATATATATTAAAAAAAAGAAAATAAGGTCCAAAGCTAAAGATTATTGATTTCATAAGTTTGTTTAGAGAAACAAGTAGAATGGTGCTCATGTCTGAAGCCTGGGCATAAAAATGTTCCATAATACTTATTGTGTCAGGTGTTTCAAATTGCATATAAATTCTTTTCACTTGAGGTCACAGATTGTGGAGATGATAGGCTATACTGAACCCAAGGTCAACCTCACAATTTGTGTCTTTCCTGGATGGATTACAGTGCTATCTTGCCAACTTCAACGTCAGTCCCAGGTTAAGCCTCCTTCCTTTGCATTTTGTCATAATGACTTTGATTACAATTTTGGTACTGGAAGTTTTATGGCTCTTAGGACTTGATTCTGGACCTTCACACGTGGGGAAGGTCTTGCTCTGGCCAGCTTTATCTAGCAGACACTTTACACATAGCTAGTGAATGGGGCTCTGTCCAAAATTTGCTAAATCTCATAGTGTGTCACCTGGTCTAAGGGACTGTGCCACACCTTTCACAGAGGACAACTAGAATAAATGGTGATCCTGATAATGCTGGCAAAGCTCAAACTATCTGTTCTCCATGGAAGTTACTAGACGGCAATATTCTTGGATCTCTTTCCCCCATATATCTACTGTTTAACTCTATACAACACCCTTCTCTCAAATCCCTTTCTGCCCTTTTTATATCACTGATCTTTCAGCCCTAATCCCTAGTCTGGAAATACTTCAACCATCCATTGCCTTTGATGTCATTCACATATTGCTTAGTGAAGCTGGAGAGTTATGAAATGTTCCAATTGAGTCAAGTACAAGTTTATGTTAACAATTTCAGTTGTGCCTTCACTGCAACAAGGCAATTATTTTACACCTCCCTAATTGATTCAGTGTCCCAGTCACCACAGCAGCTTTTTGAAATGTTTCAACCCTCCTCAAACTTCCCATGACTCCCAAACTTCCTAACTTAAAATGTTGCCTCATATTTCACTAAAAAAATAATTGAAGTCATCTGCCAAGAACTTCCTCTTTTCCTCTCCTCATGACTTTCCCCACTATCTCCTCACTCACTACTCTCTCACATGGAGAACTGATTATTCTTGTCAAAGGAAATATCTCTGCGTGCAAAAATTATCACATTCTATCCCATTTTCTTGAAAAGTTTGCCACTTTGTGGGAGGCTAGTGGCAGAGTGAATAGAGCACTGGCCCTGGAGTCAGAAGGACCTGAGTTTAAATTTGTCCTCAGACACTTAACAGAAAACTAGCCATGTGACATTAGGGTAAGTCACTTAATCCCAACTGCCCTACCTTCCCCCTCCAAAAAAAAAAAAAGTTTACAACTTTTTAACATCCCCATTCTAATCTTCAAACTCTTCTTGACTACCAGTTGATTCACTGCTGCCTGACAACAGCAACAAATTACTATTAGTAGTACTAAGTTGTAAAAACACAATATTAATAATATAATATGATACATATATCTATTAGAAAGGAAAGAAAGAGAGAAAGAGAGAGAGAAAGAGAGAGAAAGAAAGAAAGAAAGAAAGAAAGAAAGAAAGAAAGAAAGAAAGAAAGAAAGAAAGAAAGAAAGAAAGAAAGAAAGAAAGCAGGAGAGAAAGGAGGAGAGAAAGAAAGAAAGGAGAGAAAGGAGGAGAGAAAGAAAGGAGGAGAGAAAAAGAAAGATCAATCCATGGACACTAACCATTATACTGCATCTCTTCTCCCTTCATTGACTAAATTCCAAAAGAAAGGTGTCTATACTTGACCCTTCAACTTCTTGCCTTTCATTCCTTTCTTACCTCTCTACAATTTGGCTTTTGTTGTTGTTCAATCATTTTTCAGTCATGTCCAACTCTTCATGACTCCATTTGGGGTTTCTTGGTAGAGATACTGGAGTGGTTTCACATCTTCTGATACCATTTTACAAATGAGGAAACAAATGCACAAAGAGAGAAATATTAAATTCATCCTTTTCAGATAATAATCTAGTAAAAATTACATGTAGTGAGGGGCCATGGAAAGATAGGCTAAAAATTTATTGGGTACCAGCTAGTCAATTTTAAAGAATGTGTGAGGGGTGACTAAGTGGAGCATTGAGTTGAGCACTGGCCCTGGAGTCAGGAAGACCTGAGTTCAAATCTAGCCTCAGACACTTAACACTGACTAGCTGTGTGACCTTGTGCAAGTCACTTAAAGCTCTCCCCCCTCCAAAATGCAAAAAAAAAGAATGAGTAAATCAAACAACAAATCATAGAAATAATCAGTAATTCTATCCAAGATAATGATAATAATGAGACAACATACCAAGATTTATGGGATGTAGCCAAAGCTTCCATTACTATTAAAAACACTAGAAAGCACATAAACAAATGGAGTTTTTCTTCATTGATAAGTAGTATATATTTAAAAGCACTAGGAAGCATGATATGTAATAGTGATAAGCTAGGAGCTTTCCCAATAAGGTCAGGGGAGAAACAACAATGTCCATTTTCTCCAGTATTATTCAATATTATATAAGAAATGTTAGTGTTAGCAATAAGAGAAGAAAAAGAAATCGAAGGGATTAGAATAGGCAATGTGGAAATAAAACTATCACTCTTTGAACATGATATGACAGTATACTTAGAGAATCTTAGAGAGTCAACTAGAAGACACTACTTAAAATAATCAACTATCTTAGCAATGTTGCTTGATATAAAATAAATAGATATAAATCATCAAACTTTCTATATATTACTAACAAAGCCCAGCAGCAAGAGATAGGAAAACAAATTTCATTTTAAAAAGTGTAGACAACACAAAATATTTGGGAGTCTAACTTCTAATACAAATGCTGTCTATGTATGTTTCTATTAACTGCCCTAATAATGAGAAACCTTTTAGGAGTTACAACTATCATTTTCCCACGTAGCAATGTACACGGTTTAACCTCATTGAATATCTTATGATTTCTATTTCCTGCTTACCTTTTTATGTTTCTCTTGAGTCTTGCATTTGAAAGTCTGTAGTGTGCAGGCTGCTAGCTTCTTTCTTTGTACATGGGTGGGACCTCACTGGTGGATTGGGGATAGGATTCACTGCAGTAGCTTAACTTGAAGCCTGCTGCTGCAGTTCTTAGACCTTGTTCCCCTCCCAGTCCAGTGAGATGAATCCTTCCTGCTGAACTGATAAGCTGTTTACCAGCTCCTAACTCGATTCTGAGACAATTTTCATGTTTTTTAGAGGGGAATTTGGGAGGGTTCCAGGGTGTTTCTGTCTGACTTCATTATCTAGGCACCAGAAGAACAAATAGATTTTAATGGAGGGAAAGAATAAAAAGAGACACAGAGACAGAGAAGGATAAATAAAAGAACACAGAATGGAAGGAAATGCACAGTTAGTAATCAGAAAAGTGACTATGAATGGGATGAAATCTCCCATAAAATAGAAGTGAATAGCACTATGGATCGAAACCAAAATTCAGCAATATGTTTTTTATGAGAAGCACATTTCAAAGAGAGAGAAAGATATACACAGATTTAAAATAAAGAACTGGAGAATAACCTATTATGCTTCAACTCAGGTAAAAAAAAATAATAGCACATGTCACAATCATGATCTCAGACAAAGGAAAAGCAAAAAGAAAATAGACTTAATTAAAAGGCATAAGCAGGGAAACTCCATCTTGTTAAAAGGAAACACAGACAATGAAATAATACCAATGCTAAACACATATGCACCAAATGGCATAACATCCAAATTTTAAAAGGAAAAGTTATCAGAAATGACCAGCCCGATGTTTTCAGAAAAAAAAAAAAACCTGGGAAAACATATATGTACTCATGCAGACTGATGTGAGCAGATCTAGAAGAATGTTGTACACAGTTAACAGCAGTATTGTAAAGATGATCATTTGTAATAATTAGTTACTCTCTTCAAGACAGTGATCTAAGACAAACCCATTATAAAAAATGTAATCCATTTCCAGAGACAACCGATGAACTCACTGCAGATTGAAGTACACAATTTTTTTTAACTTTTTTTATTGTTTTATTTTGTTTGTTTTCTTTTGCATCATGGAGCATGTGGAAATAGGCTTTGAATGACTTCACATGTGTAAATGATAACATGTTGTTTGCCTTCTCAAGAAGGAGTGAAGTGTAGAAAGGAGAGAGAGAACTTGGAACTCAATGTTTAAAATTGTTAAAAAATTTTTACATGTAATTGTTAAATATTTAATAAAAGAAATAAAACTTATTTACAAAAAAGAAAGTACATAAAATTAAGAAATATCACTTAGTAGAAATGTGGTTGATCCATTATATTTGTTAAAAAAAATAAGGTAATATGAAAATGCTTGAAAATATAATCCATTTGATAACTTTTCTCGTCCTCTTTGGTTAAATCTATAAATGCTCTCAACATTATCTGGTTTAGGTCAAACCTGATGCCAGGATCTATATAGGCTAATTTTCTCAATTACTTTTGCTTTTTAAGGTCTATCACTTCTAAATAATTGCCTATTGTCCTCTTCTGTGGTATTTTCCTAACAATCTTATGCCATGAATAAAAAATGCTTTAAGTGTGAATGTATTGACTTTTGTTCTTACTATTTCCTACAGAAATTTCTTCTGTTTTGCTTTGTTTTGGTCCAGACTTATTATTTCACTGATATGGGTTCCCCAGTACAAAAATTTCCTCTCCATGTGTAATAATAACTTCTCTGTATCTTGAAGTCAAGATTTATCTGGGGCTCAGAAATGCTAAGTAACATGGTCACATAATTACTATGTGTTAGAGACAGGACTTGAGTTCAATCCTTCTTCAACTAAGACTAGTCCAATTCCCTTTATTACTCGTTGTCTTTAGTATAGAAATATAACCAGTGTGATAAAATTGCTTCAACAAAGAGGCTAAAGGAGTATGAAAAAAATGCTTTAGTCATAAAACAATATCTTTACTAAAGTTGGAAACATAGTATTTAAGGGAATTTATTGAGAGTGGCTAAAGGGGATGGGCACTACATCTATTAATTCACTAGAACAGGGAGTTCCTGTGAAAAATCTTTATATCTCAATGCAGATAAGAAAGTGTTTTCTAAAGCTTTAAGATAGATGGGAAAAGTTTTACTGAGTGAGCACAATAAGTTGAAAATGTACATGTACTGATTTCTACTTTTAGACTTTAGCTAAATCAAAATGCACATTTTGGTAACATATTCATCTACCTTATTTGAAAATGAATGTTGGATGAGTAATATCAAATCCAATTCATTTAAATGAATCAAATTCATTGAATGCCAGAGGATGTTTTTCAAAATACTGTGCCTTATCTGTCTTACAAGAGAATTATTGTCTAATTTGGTCTGCCAATGGCCCAGTACTGGGAAAGCACTAAACACAATCCATACCTTCTTCCAGCATGACTACAAATTCTCAACTAGTAGCTGACATGAGAACATGCAGTATCTGACTCTATGACCTTGCTAAACCATAATTATTATTTTTTTTTGAGAAAATGAAATTAACGGTTAAAGATGATGATGGTAGTGGTGTTGCTGCCGGTCTTAGTAAAGAGAAAATGAAAATATTCAATAAATCCCAATGAAAACTTATTTTAAAATCTATAAAATTTACTGCAGAAAATCATACATAAAATATCCCAGAAATATTGGGTGCAAAAAGCAAAAGTAAAGATTGAGAAAAATTCCAGAAAATAAATTTAAAGGAAACCAAGAATCGTTCACCTCACCAAGAAATATTATAGTCAAACATCAAAGCAACAAGACCAAAGAACATATTTTTCAGGTAGCAAGGGGGAAAAATCCAAATTAAAAGAGAATCAATCAGAATAGTGTTGTATTACTCTGTGGTTATAGGAAATCAGAGGAAAAACAGAATATGATATAATTAAAAGGAAATATAAAATTGACTGGAAAACAACAATAGAGTACCCTAAAAAGCTGAGCCTAAAAATTAAGAAAGAAAAAGTCTAGAAATTCAGTAAAGGGGATGAATTCCAATCATTCATTTAAAGGAACCTAGATATAAATAGGCTATTCAAAATTTACAGGAATAATTTGAGATAGTAATGGAATTAAGAACTTAAAATTTTGTTCTTAAATGACTGAGAAAAAATGAATATATGAAGTGTATAAACTTAAAGGTTCAGGAATCATTGGGTAGAAGTACCACAATATTTATTTTTAGAGTACAATAATATTTATTACATATATTAGTATATTGATTTAATTAAGTACATTGTAAGCATATTTGTGAAAAATCCTATATCTTAAAAATAAACTAACACAAAAATTTATAATTATTAGAAATTTAAGTATTATTATAATTTTTGTTCCCAATTATTTAAGTGAAAAAAGTATCTCTTTGTTATTGATATGTATAAAACTGGTTTGATGAGAAATTTTCCAAAGTACTTTTAGAGTCGCATATCTTATCAAATAATATCAAATATCCATCAATCCCTTTTATTTTCCTTCTATCATATTTCATATAACTTTCTGGTAGGAAGACACTCTTCAATTTGTTTATATTTTTATATTGTATTGTCAGAAACACAAACACAGCATGTTCACTGTATATTAGAACAAAATTCCTCATGTCTTTCAAATCTATTAGAAGCAAAATCCTCAGTCTTCTGACTTTCTTGGTGGTGTCATTTGTGACTGATTTTCATGGCAACTTGCAGAGGAAAACTGTATTTTTCCCCACTGGGTTCTCACAAAAGTATTTTACTGTTTTGTTCAGTTTATTTTTCTTTTTCATTTTGATGGAGTTGCTACTTTTTTGTTATCATATGAGTCTAAAATTATTTTCATACCTTTAGAGGGTAATCAGCAACTTATTGCCAAAACTACCTTCATCTGGTGTCCGTGAGAGGTTCCCAAAGAGAATTTCAATTATAAACTACTTCACACATCATACTGTTTCTCTATCACAGAGTTCCTTTTCTCCTCATTTTAATGTCTTGACACCAAAATTTATGATCATTTCAGATATAACAGATACACTTTAAACAATTAACTACACCTCATATTTCTTTAATAGACACAGACTTTCGCACAGTAGTAGAAATTTCAGTCATAAATATGTCAATGGAGGGGGACTGAAAAACCACTTTATGAAGTAATCTGTTTCCAATAATAAGAAACTACAGCAGCATTTTTTCTAATAAGCAAAATGTCACTTTAAAACATTGACAGAAGATGTAGAAATGTATTACAACTAGCAGCACTGTTATCTGGGAAACAAAATTACCTATAAATAAAATATGGAAATATTATGTCATGACTTATTAATTTCTTAAATACTGAAATTTCAACACTCACAGGACACTGTGTACAATGTTGTACAAGACATATAACTAGGCCCTAAAGGAGAAACAAAGTTTAACAAGATATGATCCCTACCTTCCAAGATATTCACATTCTACTGAGGAAGCAAAATTCATACATAGATAAGCATAAAATAAATAGGAGATGGCCAAGTTCATAGGGGACATATGAACAAGTGCTTTTAGGATTTATAAGAGGGAGACATCAGATTTTCCTAATCTGCCTGCAGGCATTCCTTCACAGGATAAATTTATTGTAAAGACCTTAAAGTTGAGTTGGTTTAAGGTGAAGATGGGGAATGGAACTTTTATACCTCTCCCATTCCTTTATACAATGTTCCATCATGATGAGTTAGCAGCTATGTATCTTCTGTTTAGAGGAAATAAAATTTTCAGAAACTAATCCCCTTGCCAACTTACCCATTTGAAATATAACATTTTACATTGATTATATGTACACAAAATTCACTATATCTTTTCCAAAATTCATCTCCTAATTACTCAGGAGTATACATCAGTTTCTACATTGTATTAAGAGTCCTTTATCAAATAAATTCCAATAATGTGAGACAGACAAGCTGAATCTGGTACTGTTTCACAAAAAACATAAATTTTCAGGAGGTTCAACTCAGAAAGCCTAACTCAGGAAGATGAAGTTAAATTTGTAAAGGACTTGAAAAGATTTTGAGAATATTTTTGTCTGCTTAAAATGTTTTCTGTTTGTGTGTATGTACCTATATACACATGAGTTTATGCATTCTTACATATACACACATATATGTGTTTATGTGTATATGTACATACATGCATGTGTGTGCATGTATACAGATGAGAAATAAACATTTTTCTCCAAATACATGAATATAACAAGATCTTGATAGGTCTCACAAGAAGCTTCTTGATACCAATACATGCATAGATTTATATTACTTAATATATTATGCTTATGATATGATATATGATATGACATAATTATGTTACATTGCATTACATATTTCTGACACCTTGCCAGGGATATAGAAAAGGATATCTTCTTGACAAGTGAAGTTACCAGTTCATTGAAGATTAATCTCACCAATTCAAATACGTAAATAAATTTTTTGGGGAGGGAAGTCTTTCTTAAATATTTTGCATACTTTTCTTCCTATATAAATAGTGTGCTGAACATAATTCAAACTTCTGTCATTATGAGCATCAGTTACATTGGGCTGAGAGGTAAGAGGAGTGATAGTAGGGCAAGGAGACTGATAAAGGTATTCCTCCAGTGACATTCTTTGAAAGAGCAGGGAACATAAGCCAGGGAGAAGCAAGCTGGGAGAAGAGAGGGCCAGTTTTGGGTAAAGCCTCAAAGAATTCCTCAGACTTACAGGAACAGAGGATCTCATCTCTGTAATTGGTCTTTATTTTAGAAATGAAGAATCTGAAGGTCGATGGGATGAAGTCACAAAGGTAGAATGTGTCAAAGGCAGGATTTTTAAACAGAATCTTTGAGGTCTACAATTATAAGAAAGTCTATGATTAATATACATCTCTCAAATTAAGAGCTGCTTATCCTAGCAAATTTTTTTTTGGTTTTCTACATTAAAAACAACAAAAATAACCTCAACTATAACACATTTCATATAATCTCTCCTTTAACTTCTCTCTGCAGTCAATGACACTGCTTCTGCTCATCTTTGTTTCTTTAATTTGTCACTCTGTCAATTGTTTAACTTTTCTTCCTTATTTTTTTTTCCCATTTTCTCCATTCCTTGCTACACTCCATCTGCTTCTTATCTTTGGCACTGCCAGGGTTTGTCTTTTGTAGTCATTATCATTCAATAAAAGTGCTCTGTTGTCCTATTCAGGAAACAGCCCCTTTCTTCCTAAGCCTTGCTTTTTCACAACTTCAGCTCTTTCTAACGATTTGTAGGCTCACACTGAGAAATCATTTTCCCCTTCTTTCTTTCTTTCTTTTTTTTTTTTAATAGATGGGGCTGTCATATATAAGAGTATTTCTGAAGGGGAGGGCAGGGGATTTATATAATCATGGTGTTTTCATAGCTAGTGGACCAAAAATATGATGACCTTTTGAAAATAAGAATAGTGTGGAGAAAAGAGCACTAGATACAGAATCTGAGATGTTGACTTCACATCTTAGCATTGCCACTTTATTCCCTGTGTGACCTCTAGCCAGTCATTTAATGTATCTTGGCTTCCATTTCTTTGCCTGAAAAAGAGGGGACTGCACTGTCTTGTTTATTTTTGCCTTATGCTTTTATAATGGATTAATTTATAGGAACCCCAGACACTCCAAAGTCACTAAGAGACATAAATGAATCCCTCTCCTCTTAAAATAAATAAAAAAGCACAATATGTATATATTAATCACCATTTGAACACTATATTTAATATTTTACCACAGGGAACTCTTACCTCCCTTTCTGCCCTAAGATGGCAATATATTTCATTTTCTATATACTGGGACCATACCTGGATTTTCAGTTACTCATAATCTAACTTCCTTTCAATATGATCCCCCTACAATTTCTGACATAAGCACAGTAATATTTTGCTTCAGTTGTTTTACCTTAATCTTTTTAGAGGTGGCCCTATTACCCAAGGCTCTCCTTGTTGAGGGCCAATGTCTAATCTGGTCATACATGGGAAGAGTCTGGTCCAGGATTTCTCCCAAGCCAGCTCCCCATGAAATCTATATTATGCATTAAGACTGGCTCACCATTTCTTCCTGACTTGCAGGAGTTTAGGATGTGATAACCAATCAGTGACCCAGACATAGATGCATGCCAGGGAACAAAGACATAAAACCATACAGATGTGTGTAAATGAACAAGGACATTAAACATTTTCTCATAGGAACCTAAGAGATAATTGCTTTACATTCATTATATAAACCCTGCCCTCTGATCAATAAATTGGAACTGCTATGACAGATCCCACCTGGCTCGTGTCCATCATTCCACACTTTGGCCTGTGCCCATGTTGATGCAGGCATCAATTGCACTGCAAAAAGGGACTTAAGAAAAGTGCTGGTAGAGGAGTGGCATCCTGTAACTCTGGAGAACATAAAAACGGTAGGAGGAGAAAGTAGGATTTTCTCTAAAGTTAAAAACTTACAGAGGGTAATTCACCAGGCTAACACGAGTATTTGATAGTGATTAGTAGAAAATACAAACAAGCAAATATTAGGCAGGCCTCAAAAAAACTTTTCAGGAAAAAATGGGACAGATACAAAGCAAAAGTACAGACCAACAATGTTACCTAAGATGTTAAAAAAAAAAAAGTAGTAAAAGAAGGAGGATTACTTATCACCAATGGTCAGCTACAGAAATTCTTGGAATGTGTAGAGCAGAAGGGGACAGCAGATTTGGTAATAGGGGATGGTATTTGGTAATTTGGTAAAGCAGGGAGACAGAGGAGTAAGAGACTTATGGAGGAGGGACTCCAGAATTTTCCTATTTCTGCCTTTTTTCTATGGAATATATTAATAATATGTTTAACATCAGAAATGAAAGTGCCAGGGGTGGCTTGAAACATTCACTGTGATACAGCTGTCTTTGTTGGAAACAGATAAAAAGCAAATGATCAAGTAAGTTTAACCTAGGACCGAGCTTAATGTCTGATTTCTGCAAACAGTCTTTAACAATTTCTGAGTACACTCTTCCTGTCATTTTCTCTATCTGTCTGTTTTATTTATGTGTCTCTGTGTGAAATGAATGTGAGTAATCTAAAACTCTGTAAGGTTTAAAATGCAGCTGCACTGCAGGAATGCTATTATCTCTTTCCCTCTCCCTTCTTCCTCAGGCAGAAGGAGAGGGAAAGAAATTGAAAAAAATCATTTTATTTTATAGATTATATGAGGGTAAAAATTAAGACATCAAGTATAGAAAGAAGTATCAGGCATAAATTATTTGCATTGAAAAGTGTGAACATAAGTTTTAAGATTTTTAAAGGTTTGAAAAGCTCCTGTTGAAAATCTTCATTCCACCCTGGTCAAGTAGAGTGAGGAGAATGTGATAAGAAATAATAAGGGAATTGTTTTTTCCCCTCAGATCAAAGGGCCATATGAACAAGCATTTCCTGCTTCAATTATTAAAGAAAAATATTTGTGTATCAGAATGCCAATGTAAGTCAATTGCATTCACATGAAAAGTAAAAAGTGTCATTCCTAATTTGATGATAAAGATAAGTCAGAATTTATTTTACTGTTTGGCATTAAGGCAAATTGGGATTTTTTCTAAGATTTGATAAGAAATATAAGGTTTTTATGTTCTCTTTTATGGGAGATAAGGGAGTAGGTGCCACTCCCAAAAATCACTTTTGCTGCAGAAGTCAAAGCTATGACTTTAAAAAAAGTTTTTAAAGAGTGGATATAGATAAATAAAGTTTACTGGAGTAAAAGTTAAATCGGCTGAAAACATTTAAGAAAATTTATTAGTCTCTCATCCTATATCAGATTAAAATAGAAAGTGCTGAAGAGTAATAGGGAATTTAAGTTACCCTCCCAATCTGACTAAAGGGAGTGTAGCAGCAGGCACCCTGACATACCCAGGGTGGCTGCCAACACAAGTTCTTAAATCTGCTTTTCTAAAGGAAAGCAATTCAAAATGGGTTAACATTTTTGCTTTAATCAAACATATGTCATTTACCTAGTTCAGGCGGAAAAGGTCAGCACCCAAAACTTCAAAGAATACAGAGGTTACAAGCAGAAGTTACAAACACACAGAGAAACAGTTCAGCAGATAGGCTTCCAACTGTCTTGACCATTACATTCATACCTAATCAGTTACCAGAGATTGAAGCATCAACATCTGGGTTTCCAAAGCCAGGGAGAATGATGGCTGCCTAGAATCTCATCTGGTCAAATCACACAACACTTCTCAAAGTGAGCCCCAAAACAAAATCTCCCATCAAGGTATGTATAGCCTTTTCCTGGCTCAGAGAATGTCACAACCCTCATGACCCACTACCCAATCACAGAGCATCAAGGCGTGGGCATTCCTGAAAATCAAGCCTACTGCCACATGCTCCATGTGACCACATTTAGCCTATTAGGGGGAAGAGTATATTTTCAAATAAAAGAAGGATCTCAGAGTCACTTAAGCCTATTAAAGGGCCTAGGGGCAGGGAAGATCTTAAATTCCCATTCCCACGACTGGGAGAAAGCATAATAAATTTATCAAGGACCCCACTAGCAACAGCCCTGGGGCAATGAAGCCCACACCTTAAACAAATGAACCTCTCCATTCAAAACCCCTAAATACACAATCAGGCTCTGCAGCTGTAAGGAGAGGAGAAAAGTCTCTTCACTTGATAAGATTAATTTTTTATCAACAATTTTTGCAAATAATGATTTGGAAATACCATTAATGTTATAATGTCATTGTGTTGTTGTAGCCTTTTTAAATTGTAAAAAACTTCTCTCATTTAAAAATTGAGGGATCATTGTAAGCCAGAAATAGTGTTAGATAAGCAAAATTTTTTATTTGAATTTTATTGAAACTAAAAGTTGGAGGAACATTTTGTGTAAAAACAGTTATGTCACTTATGTCTTATAATGTTTATATCTGCCATACAGGAAACCAGGTATTTACACCTTTACCTGTAGTTTAAAAGGAGTTTACAGCTAAAACAATTTGGCTATCACTTATGGAAATCATTACCTAAGTTACTTGTTTAAATGTTAAAGCCTAAAACTGCTAATGGATTACTGAATGTGGAAAGGAGGAGACTGGATAAAATTTTATTTGGATTAATTCATCTCATTCAGACCATTCTTTCTCCATGTATGAGATTTGATGAAGCAGGGGCATCACCCCCAACCCCTCCCTAAAGTCCATCTCAGTTATTCATATTTAGTAAAACTGCCAAGGAAACTGCCTCTAGAGACTGAATTACTTTGCTTTTCCTGAGAAAGGAATTTGTTTTTGTTATGTAGTTCCTAAATAATGAACCTAACTTGCTAAGAAAGCTGCAAAATATTAAAAGGATTTCTAACAGTTGGCTTTTATATCAGAACAAGTTTAAATTTGAAAAGGAAAAATGTTAAATTAAATTCTTTATGTAGGAGAAACCTAGTAAATCTTTATTGTTTATTACAGCTCAGTGGGAATAAAATTAACATGTAATTGGATATGAGTTGCGATAGGTGAAAAAATGCTACTTAGAATAAAAAGCATTTAAGACTATATTTAATTCACATATTCTTATTTTTTTCTATAGCAATATTTCTATGATCAAGAATAATTAGTCAGTAAAAGATACGAATTCTTTTGTGTTAAGTTGTTCCTGAATTTATTACAGGTAAAGGATTCAATTTCTGAAATACCTCTTTCTTCCAAAGTGAATATAATCAGAGGATAAACAAGCCTTGTGAAACAAGGATGTAGGTCTACTATTCAGCTGTAAAGTTCTGGTCAGGAATTCATTTTGTCTATCAGCTTCCTGGAAATGCAAGCTAATTAATTCTAATTATATTAACATTAATTCTAATAATAATAAGGTTATTAATATTCACTTTATTTCTACCCACTAGACACAGATTTCTGCTATATTATTGTTAAATGATTTTTCTTTTCCCCTTAATATTGTGTCAGATAGCAAATATTCAGTTGTACTTGTGCCCACATATTGATACTGCTAAACTTAAACACACACAGTATACATATCCTTTTAACCTTTTTTCTAAGATTACAAACTCTCATAAGATAGAGGTCACAACATATTTAACTCCTATTACACCTCATTCTTCACTTCCTGGACCTCTTTATCAAAATAATGTGACTAGTAATCAAAAAGTTCAAGTTTTTGTAACTTTTTTTTATTCCAATATATTCTTAGAGCTACATTTTCTCACTCTCATTTCCATCAAAATGCATATACTCTATATAAACAATTCCATGTTACTAAAGAACAGGCTATACAGATTATTAAAAACTTTCTTCAATGTGTCATATATACATATGAATGTATATATGTATGTGTGTGTATGTGTGTGTGTGTATTATTCCTCCAGCTTCCCTTTGCAGAGGGAAAGAAGTAAAAAATGTAATTAACCATTATGTTACAGTCTTTTGCTTCAATAAGCATTCCAAAACAATTGAAAAATTATAATGCCCCTCTCCACACTAGCAAATTATTGTACTTTTTCTGTGATCACTTTCAAATGATATTAATTACAGGATTAACCCTTATAACCTTGACAAATGGAATAAAGATAATCTTATTTACAAAATAAAAAGGGACTTTGTCCAATTCATTATAAAGGCTGCTGCTTTATACACCCTAATTGTTTTTTATACATCACTAAAAATGAGTAGACACCAACAGTAAAATTATATGAAAAGTTGCATACTTCCCAAATGAAGGTCATCCAAACACAGATATGGGTAGGGCCTGCCCCTTAACTAATGTGGGGTGGGGAGCAAGACTATGTTTATGTTTTCCAGGAGCTGTGGAACACCAAGTGTGAGTGCCTGAAAGAAAAGTCAGGGCGTAAACTCCAGCTCACCCAGAAGATGAAAACAGCTCTGGCAACAGAAGAAGAAATCATGGAGACAGAACATGGGAATAAAGAAGAGATCTCCTAATGCAGCCACTACAGAAAAAAGCTATGCCCACTTGGGGGCAAAATGAACATTTATTGTATCAAGCCAAAGAATTGAAACTTTTTACCCCAGTGTAATGCAAATTGGAAGATATTCCCTGACCCTAGGCCCTTTGATAGTCTTAAGAGACTCTGAGAAACTTCCTTGATTTGAAAATATACTCTGTCCCCTAATAGGATGAATGTGGTCACATGGAGCCTGTGGCAGGAGGCTTGGTTTTCAGGAATCCCCACACCTTGATGCTGTGTGATTGGGCAGTTGGTCAAGAGGGTAGTTGTAGTTATATTCTCTGACCCAGGAGAAGGCTATATGATCCCTGATGTGAGGTTTTGCTTTGGAGCTCACTTTGAGAACTGTTGTGTTATTTGACCAGATGAGATGCTGGGCAGGCATTGAGAGCCCTCCCCCCCACCCCAGTTTTGAAAACCCAGATGTTGATGCTTCTCTCTCTGGTAACAGTGATTTGGTATGGATGTCATAGTTGGACAGTTTGGAAGCCTATCTGCTTGATATGTTTCTCTCTCTTGTAACTTCTGTCTATATACTTTGAAGTTTGGGGTACTAACATTTTTCCCCTGAACTAGGTAAATGATATATGTTTGATTGATTAAAGTAAGTTTGTTAACCCATTTTGAGTTGCTTTCCTTTAGAAAAGCAGATCTAAAAACCTGTGTTGGCAGTCACCCTGGGGACGCTGGGGTGTTTGCTGCTGCACCCAGTATTTGTGTTTCTTACTATGATCACTCTTACTTCAATAAAAACTGAACTGGTTACATCCTGATTTAAATCCTGAGACATATACCCCTATCATGTCACTTGTTTCATATATAACCTATAACTACATGTATTTGACCCCCTCAAGTCTTCTTTATTTCTACTAATGTGAATAAATTACAGATCATATAAGTCAATACTATATTTTATTGGAATGTAACCTGCTTGTAGAACCACCCTCTTTTAATTTCAGACTTTGGGGGAACCTGCACTTTTAGTAATATCTGATTCTCTAGGGGGCACAGTCAAGATGGGGGAGTAGAAACAGGACATCTGTGGGGACCCAGCTTCCACCTCCCCAAATTCATGTAAAACAAACTTTGGAGTTACAGAACCCACAAAATGGCACATAGAAGCCAACCTCCCACTAAGGACAGCCCAGAAGGCCAGCAGGAATTGGCCAGTGCAGTGCTCTGGGAGCTGACCGCAGCCCCCAAGGAGCCTGAGGTCTTACCCCAGGGTGGGCTGGACCAGCTGCCGGCTGGAGGGACTTCATATTACCAGGAGCTGTGGTGGTTTCCAGAATTATCAACCCATTGATGCTAAGGAGAAAGTGAGAGGTCATCGCAATGTAGAATTTGAGATCTAGTAGCTGAGGTATACATCGGCTTTTGCCCCTGGTGTGAGAAGCACAGCTGCAGGAACAGGGCTGCTTCAGTTCCTGGCCTATGGATTTTAGGGGGACCAAGCAACCAGTTGGAGGGGTAATTGCTCTTGGTTAATCTGCTTGCATCTGGATTGCAGTCTAGGGTGGAGGTCCTGGGTGGTGTGACCAGCTTGCCAGAGGAGTGTGTGGAGGCTTCAGAGAGGGCAACCAACTAATACCTTTGGTAGCTGAGAAAAACCCAGCATTTGGGACAAAGCTCCCCTGTCTGGTAGCAGAGACCATCTGTGGTAAAAACCCAAAAGTCAAGTAATTGAGTGGCAAAATGAGCAAATGAGGGAAGCAAAGCAAACAGAGCAACCCAACTTTACATGCTTATTTTGGGAACAAAATGTATCAAAGCATGGAAGATGAAGAAGACAGTGAAGTCAGAACTCCTGCACCAAAAGCTTACAAGAAGAATACAAGCTGGTTACAGGCAATAGAGGACCTTAAGAAGGATTTTGAAAACCAAATAAGGGAAGTGGAGGAAACATTGGGAAGAGAATTGAGAATGATGCAAGAAAATTATGAAATGAGAGTCAGCAACCTGAGTGAAGAAAATTACACCTTAAAAAACAAGGCTAACTTAAATGGCGAAAGAGGCTGAAAAGGGCAAAGAAAAAAAGAATGCATTAAAAACCTGAATTTGCCAGTTGGAAAAAGAATCTCAAAAGCTCAATGAAGAAAATCATTCCTTCAAAATTAGATTGGAGCAAATGGAAGCTAGTGACTTTCTGAGAAATCATGATACTATTAAACAGATTCAAACAAATGAAAAAATAGAAGGCAATGTGAAATACCTCATTGGGAGAACCACTGAACTGTAAAATAGATCCAGGAGAGATCATTTAAAAGTTATTGGACTGCCTGAAAGACATGATCAAAAAAAGAACCTAGAAATCATCCTTCAAGAAATTCTCAAGGAAATTGCCCTGATGTTTTAGAACAAGAGGGCAAAATAGATGTTGAAAGAATCCAGAGATCACCTCCTGAAAAAGATCACATAAAGAAAACTTCTAGGAATATTATAGTCATGTCCTGGAATTCCCAGATCAAGGAGAAAATGGTACAAGCAGCCAGGAAGAAACAATTTGAATATTGTGGAAACAGAATCAGGGTAACACAGGATCTGGCAGCTTCTGAACTGAGGGATCGAAGGGCTTGGAATATAATAACCTAGAGGTCAAAGGAGCTGATTAAAACCAAGAATCACCTAGCCAGTAAAACTGAGTATCGTGTTTCAGGGGAAAATGTGGTCATTCAGTGGAATAGAGGACTTTCAAGCATTCTTGATGAAAAAAAAGAGTTGAATAGAAAATTTTACATTCACATAGAAGAAGCAAGAGAAGCATGAGAAGGTAAACAGGGAAAAGAAATCATGAGAAACATATCAAAGTTTAACTATTTACATTCCTACATGGAAAAACTGTAGTTGTAATTTATGAAACTTTTCTCAGTTTGAGAATAGTTGAAGGGAATAGAAATGTATATCTATACATATATATGTATAGATGGGAGGGTATATGGGTGTATGAATACATATGTGAATGTGTGTATATATGTGTACACTTATACATAGATAGAGGGCACAGGACCAAATCAATAGGAAGGGATGATACTTAAAAGATTAAATTAAGAGGTGAGAGAGTAACATAATGAGAGGAGATAGGGAGAGACAGAATGGGGTAAACTATCTCATGGAGAAGAGTCAAGTAAAAATGGTTACAATGAGGGATAGAACAGGAAGGCAAAAGGGAATGGGTCAAACTTATTCCCATTGAATTTAGCTTAGGGAGGGAATGACATACACACTAAATAGTGTATCTCCCCATACAGAAGAGTAGGGGGGAAGGGGATGAGAGGGGGGATGATGGAAGGGAGGGCAGTCTGGGGGGAGGGAAGTTGGGAGCACCCATTTTGAAAAGGGACAGGACAAAAGTAGAGACTAGAACAAGTGGGAGGTGGGATTGGATGGAGGGAACTATAGTCAGTCTTTTACAGTATATCCACTATGGAAATGTTTTGCATAGATATACATGTACAATCTATACTGAATTGCTTATCTTCCCAGTAAGTGTGGGTGAAAAGGGAGGAAGGGAATGAATCTGGAACTCAAAGTTTTAAAATCAAATGTTTTAAAATTTTATGTATGTATATATATATATATATATATATATATGTGTGTGTGTGTGTGTGTGTGTGTGTACATATATATATATATATATATACATATATATTATTAACATTATTGTACATTTAACTGGGATTTAAGATATACAGGGACCAGGGCATAGAGATCCACCATGCCCTACTGGAAAGTCAGAGGGGTTATGGGAGAATATATGGGAGAGAGGAGATTGGAGCAGGAGATATCCAGTGGGATCATTATTTTGGTGTGGTGGGTAGGGGGAAAAGGGGGAGAAATTTGTAACTTAAGATCTTTGAGAAATGAATGATGTAAACCCAAAGTTAATAAAGTATTTGATTTAAAAAAATCTGATTCTCTAGCTACAAAAAGGAATTCTTATCACGGGACTAATTGCCATAGTCTCCCTCTTAATATCAACAACTGTGTCTTCTATTTATTTACCAAATGAAATACCAACTGCTCAATTTGTGACTGAATTGGCAAAGAATTTTGCTTGGCTTTAAAAAATATATAATTATGGATACACCTATGTATATATGACTCTTTTGTATGGAACATTATGCATTAATTGTGCTCTTACTTAATGTATAACTGGTAGAGGTTTTTTGTAGTGATTGTTCCACAATCTTCATTTGCTTTTTCCAACTAATTTTATTATTAATTGTAATAATATTATATATAGTTATAATATTATATATATTATTATATATAATATTATATATGGTATAATAATATTATATGTAGTTATAATATAATTATAATTAATTCTATTACATAAAAAATTCTGATTTCTTAAAAGAGGGGGGAAAGCTTTTTCAGACTTTTTGTTAATAGACTTACTGCCCTACTATTATTATGTTACTATTGATAATTTCAACCACTGTGTCTATAATTTCTTTATTTAAAAAAATCCAAAAATCTGCACTATATGTTAATGAGTTATAAACAATGTTTCCCTAGCCTTTATAACACAACAGAATATAGATAAGGATTTTTTGTATAAAATAAATATATTAGAACAATAAGTATGGTATTTAGGTTATGAGTTAAAGGCCTTAAAAACTCAATTGTCATTTAGATGTGATTATAAGTATACATACATTTGTATAACTCTTTTATTATATATTTTCTCTGAGTCTAATGTTTTTGGGACAAAATACATGTCCAACTTCTTGGTGTTTTATATGATTCAAATATTACAAAGTATATCAGAAAACATTCCTGGAATGATCCAGGAACATTGCCAATACAATAATGTTAATATTGTTGAAGTTATTTCCTTTTAATTTAATGTCTATTATTTTACATATTTTACCTGTATTTATTAGTGTATTATTTCTTTGCATACGCCTTCCTGCAGTGACCAAACTGATATCACAGCCTTCGTAAGCATTATTGCGTTGATAATGTATGTATGTACTGAAAATGTATGAACATAACTTTTAAAGTCAGTATCTATTTCCAAATATTACTTGTAGAAATTATAATCTCACACAATGTGTTATTAGATGTCAACAGTATGTAATGATAGTACAATGCAAAATTGCCCTGTGACTGTTGCTATACTTATGTTTGTGTAACCCCCTATATTTGGAATAATGAAACTTCTAATGCTACTTTGAGTCAAATTAGGAATAGGTTTAATGGTACTTTGCATAGTCATAGTTTCACCTAGGATATAAATTAATTGTCCTAAATGACTGAACAAATTACACGAAGTGATATTTCAGGAATTGATCCTGAAGATATAGCCAGATATTTCATTGGATAAATCAGATTAATCCATTTAATAATCTTAACTCTCTATTGCTTCACTTTGTTCTTGTTGCATGGTTGCTGATGATATTGTGCCTTGTTGCACCTCTGGGGATTCACATGCTCAGCCAGTCTTTCCTGGTTTTGGGAACCGAGGTTCACACTCTTAAGTTACTTGTACAGAAAGGGGGAGATATCGAGAGCCAGTCTCTGACCCAGTCCATACATAGGAAGAGTCTGGTCCAGGATTTCACCCAAGCCAGCTCCCCCTGAAGGCTATATAATGTCTTAAGATTGGCTCACCATCTCTTCCTGACTTGCAGGAGTTTAAGACATGATAACCAAGCAGTAACCCAGACATAAATTCATGCAAGGGAACAAGGACATAAAAATATACAGATGTGCATAAATGAAGAAGGACATTAAACATTTTCTCATGGCAACCTAAGAGATAATTGCTTTACATTTATTATATAAACCCTGCCCTTTGATCAATAAATTGGAATTGCTATGACAGAACCCGCCTGGCTTGTGTCCATCATTCTACACTTCTCACTTCAGCCGGTGCCCATTTTGATGCAATCATCATCTCTTACTCTCTTCTCTGATCCCCTCTTCTTGTATGTGACCCCTTTCTATATGGGGTTTTGCTTATTAGTTCTTTTTTCTCCTGTTTTTATCTGGTTATATACTTATTCCCCCCCCCCCCGCCTTTTTCCTCTCTGTTAGTTGAATAGATCCTCCCCTTCAAGTAGTCCTGTTTATTGCTGTAGCGGCAAGCACCCCAGTGTCCCCAGGGTGCCTGCTCACACAGGTTCTTGGATCTGCTTTGATAAAGGAAAGCAACTCAACATGGGTTAACAAGCTTACTTTAATCAGTCAGACCATATATCGTTTACCTTGTTCAGGGCAAAAAGGTCAGCACCCTGAACTTCAAAGTATACAGGCAGAAATATCAAGACAGAAACTAATCAAGTAGACAGCTTTCCAAACTGTCCAACCATTACATCCATACCCAATCAACAAAGCGGGGGGGGGGGGGGGTGTGGGGGGCTCCAGACAACGGCTTCCCAGAATCCATATCAAATCACAGAACACTTCTCAAAGTGAGCCCCCAAAGCAAAGCCTCACATCAGGGCTTATATAGCCTTCTCCTGGCTCAGAAAATGTAACAACCTTATTGACCCACTGGCCAATCAAAAAGTATCTACTGAAAAACAAGCCTCCCACCCCAGGCTTCAGGTGCACTTTAGCCTAGGGGCAGGGAAGATCTTCCAAATTTGCATTCCCATTACAATTGCTTTTTAATTTTTGGAGTTTTTTGTCCTTTTCAGAAATGGATTTCTCGGTCTTCATTATCCATCTTCTCTACCTGTATACACTAAACCCAAATTTTCTAATTCATTTAACAATTCTGGTCTTTCTCCTTTTTTCTGTGTTTATCATGCTATCAAAGCTTTCAAGTTATCTTGGGACTGCATCTCTAGGAACTTTCTGCCCTGTTAGGGTCCCTTTATGTTATGCTTCATTCAGTACAATGTTAATTGTTGCAGGTGTCAGAGAGGATGCTGTCCCATGGTTGGGTCCCTCCTCCAATGTATCCTTGATTATGCAGTCTATGTTTTATCTAAATCCTCTCTTTTTTACGTCCATTTGCCTAAAAATTTCTTCCTGTATCCATATTCTCCCATTACACCAATGTCCAGTTGCCCTTAGGAGTTCCATTTCCTCTTCTTCTGATGTAGGAAGATTAGACTTTTCAAGCACCAAATACCCCAGGCCAAACAGTGCATGTTTTCCATCTCCTTTCACAGATTATCTCTCTACACTCATAGGAGCTATTCTTCAGTGGGAACCTACTCCTATCACAAAGGCAAGATATCCATCCTTCCCCCATCATTCTAATTCTTTACCTTCTAGGTCCCTACCTTTCTAAGACAACAGGAGTCACTTCTCCGTCACTCCTAGTCCTTGATTTGACCTTGACATATCACATGTTCTCTATTCTCCTACTCCCCTCCCCTCATTTTCATGTATCCTCCCAAGCTCAAATGTAGTCGCCCTCCCCCCCCCAAAAAAAAAGATTTACATGTAGATAAGTTTTTGACTGGTTCTATTCACAATGTTCTTATCATCCTCTTTGTTATTATTTCTACCAGATTTCTGCCTTAACTCTTCTTCTGTACATTAAGAAAGTAGTCTCCTATTTTTCTCTCTATGTTCTTCTATGAAGGACATTTGGCATTTCTTTTGCTTCAGGTTTTTTGAGAAGTAAATAATCTCTTCAGTTTTGAGATTCTAAAAATATTTCAAACATCTATTGATTATTAAATGATCTTTTTCCCCTTTAATGATTGAGCTCAGATTTGCATAATATGACAGACACCCTGTGCAGTATCCTGATGTCCACTACTCTTCAGAACATATTATTTAATTCACTCTTATGTTTTCTTATACGTGTCTTGTTCAAATATCCTTTTCTTTTTATTTGAAGTCTTCCTCCTAATAACTTGAAGAACTTGTTTTTTATTTAAATTGTTAAATTCAATCACTATATGTCTCAGTGTTTTCAGTATTTGTTTTGTTTTCTGGAGTCAGTTTGTGAATTCTATTTTTTTGGGGGGGAAGGTAAGGTAATTGGGGTTAAGGGACTTGCCCAAGGACACAAAGCTACTAAGTGTTGTGTCTGCAGCAGAATTTAAACTCAGGTCCTCCTGACTCCAAGGCACATGTGCTCTATTCTCTGTGCTGCCTAGCTGCCCATAATTTGTGAATTCTTCAAATTCATTTTTCCTTTTATATGTTAAGATGTTCTGAGTAGTTCTAATTATTATTTCCTGCATTAGGGTGTCAAGGACTTTTTGGCCCTGTCATGTTGTTCTGAGAGGACTGTTATCCTTAGGTTGTCTTTATGAACCATATCATCAAGATCAATATGTTTTGCTCACATTATGAGAATATTTTCTCTGAATATTTTTTTGATTCTCTTCTTCTGAATCATGCTTCACTTCTACATATTTGCCTCCCCAATATATTTTTCTTTCTTTGTTTCTTTCTTCTTTTGTTCTGGCCAATGAATATTCCAGTTTTCCTGTTTTTCAAATTTTTGCTGTTCAGGATATAAATTTTGCCCTCATAATTCTCATTTCTCTTTTGAATCACTCAGGAAAAATGTATTGTTGTTGCATATTCTCCTCAATTCCCTCACAGTCCCCTGTCTCCTCAAGTGTTTTAACATGTCCTTTGTGTTTTATTATTGTTGTTGTTTAGCTGTATCTGTCTCTTTTATTATTATTATTTAGTTTACAGCATTCATTTCACAAGATTTTGAGTTACAAATTTTCTCCCCAATTTTTCCCCTACCCACCACCCAAAAACAGTGATCCCACTGAATATCCCCTCCCCCAATCTGCTCTCTCCCATATCTTCCCCTATACCCCTTCCGACTTTCCAGTAGGGCACGGTGGATCTCTATGCCTAAGTGCCTGTATAGCTTATTTCCCAGTTATATGTAAAATAATAATTATAATATACATATATATATATTAAACATTTGATTTTAAACCTTTTAATTACAGATTTTTCCCTACCTCCCTCCTCACCCACACTTATTGGAAAGATAAGCAATTCAATATAGATTCTACATGTGTAGCTATGCAAAACTTTTCCACAGAGGATATATTGTGAAATACTGACTATATTTTCCTCCATTCTATCCCACCTCCCACTAGTTCTATTCTCTACTTTGATAGTATTATATATATATATATATATATATATATATATATATATAATTTCTGATAGTATGTTTGATAATATATTCTCTACTTTTGTCCCTTTTCAAAAGCGGGTGCTTGCAACTTCCCTCCCCCCCCACCTGCCCTCCTTTCCATTACCCCCCCTCTCATTCCCTTCCCTCCTACTCCTCTGTAGGGTTATACCCTTTTTCTACACAGTAAATGTCATTCCATCCCTAAGCCCAATTCAATGAGAATAAGATTGACTTATTTTACCTTCCTGTTATTTTCCTCCATTGCAACAGTTTGCCCTTGCTTCTTCTATATGAGATAATTTACCCCATTCTATCTCTCCCCATCCCTTCTCATTATATTCATCTCTTATCTCTTAATTTCACCATTTAAATACCATCCTTTCCTATTCAATTGGTCTTGTGCCCTGTGTCTATGTATAACTGTTCACATATATACACATACTCACATATGTATTCATATACCCATATACCATCCTATATAGACATATATATGCATATATATGTGTGTGTGTATACATGCACACACACATATTTCTGTTCCCTTCAACTATTCTCATACTGAGAAAAGTTTCTTAAGTTACAATTATTGTTTTTTCATGTAGAAATGTAAGTAGTTCAGCTTTGATAAGTTCCTTATGATTTCTTTTCCCTGTTAGCCTTCTCATGATTCTCTCGCTTCTTGTATCTGAATGTCAAATTTGCTATTCAACTCTGGTTTTTTCATCATTAATGCTTGAAAATCCTCTATACAATTGAATGGCCATATTTTCCACTGAAACATGGTACTCAGTTTTGCTAGGTAGGTGATTCTTGGTTTTGATCTCAGCACCTTTGACCTCCAGGATATGATATTCCAAGCCCTTCGATCCCTCAATGTAGAAGCTTCCAGATTCTGTGTTATCCTGATTTTGTTTCCACAGTATTCAAATTGTTTCTTCCTGGCTGCTTGTAATATTTTCTCCTTGATTTGGGAACTCCAGAATCTGGCTATAATATTCCTAGAAGTTTTCTTTAGGGGATCATTTTCAGGAGGAAATTGGTGGATTCTTTCAACCTCTATTTTGCCCTCTGGTTCTAAAACATCAGGGAAATTTTTCTTGAGAATTTCTTGAAGGATGATTTCTAGGTTCTTTTTTTGATCACGGCTTTCAGGTAGTCGAATAATTTTTAAATTATCTCCCCTGGATCTATTTTCCAGGTGAGTGGTTTTCCCAATGAGATATTTCACAGCTCCTTCTATTTTTTCATTTGTTTAGATCTGTTTAATAGTATGTTGATTTCTCATAAAGTCACTAGCTTCCATTTGCTCCAATCTAATTCTGAAGAAATGATTCTCTTCAGTGAGCTTTTGAGATTCTTTTTCCATCTGGCAAATTTGGCTTTTTAAGACATTCTTCTCCTCATTGCCTTTTTGAGACTCTATTGCCATTTGATTTAGGTTTTTTTTTAAAGGTGTTATTTTTTTCAGTCAGGTTGTTGAGTCTCATTTCATAATATTTTTGCATAATTCTCATTTCTCTTCCCAATTTTTTCCTCCACTTCTCTTATTTGGTTTTCAAAACCCTTCTTAAGCTACTCTATGGCCTGTAACCATCTTATTATTTTGATGGAAGCTTTTGGTGCAAGAGTTCTGACTTTGTTGTCTTCCTCCTGTTCTATTCTTTGATCCTTTTTTTACCCAACAAAGGAATCCAAATTCGGAACACCATGCTTGCCTTGCTTCCCTCACTTGCTCATGTTGCCACTCAATTAATTGACTTTTGAACTTTTTGCCACAGTAGAACTCTGCTACTAGAATGGGGAGCTTTGTTCCAAACACTGGGGTTTTTTCAGCTACTGGAGCTATTAGTTGGCTACCCTCTCTGAAGCCTCCACATGTTCTTCAATGCTGGTCATGCACTCCAGGCCTTCCATCCCAGACAGTGATCCAGATCCAAGCATGTTAAAGCCAGAGCAATTACCCCTCAGACTGGGCACTTGGTTCCCCTACAATCTGCAGGCCCAGAGCTCTGAAGTAGCCACGTGGCATTGGCTGGATGGTCACTATGCCTCAGCTACTTCTCACTCTGGGGGCAAAGGCTGGACCACATTCCCAAACTCCCAGGTTTCAAAGTCCACACTGCACTGACCTCTCAATTTGTCCTTAGCATCTATGGGTTTATAATTCTAGAAACTGCTACAGCTGTTCATGGTCTGAAGTCCCTCTATAAAGCAGCTGGTTGTGGTCACCCTGAGGCCAAAACCTTGGCTGGTGTGGGGCTGGGCTCAGCCGTCAGAGTGCTGTGTTGGCCCCTACCTGCTGGCCTGCTGGACTGTCTTCAGTGGCAGGTTAGCTTCTCTGTGTCATTTTATGAGTTCTGTAGCTCCAAAGTTTGTTTAGTGTCATTTTTAAAAATGAATTGGAGTAGGTGGGAAAGGGAGCCATGCAGAAGTCCTGTTTCTACTCTTCTATCTTTACTCTGCCCCACATTTCCTTTGTTTTGTAGCATTTATTCATAAATTCCTTAACTTGTTAACTAGATCTATATGCTATGTTGCTTAAAATTTCACTTCTGTTTCTTGTTTTCCCTTTTGATTTATCTGTATGTATTTTGAGTTTCTGTCTTGAGATATTTGGTAATTTCAGTATTTTGTTTTCTTTTGAATTTTTCTTAATTTCCCTTATTTACTTTCTGACTGTCCCTGATGGAATTGGTTTCCTTGAGGGATGGAAATGAAATATATCAGCCTCCTTTCACACTGGGATATTCATGGTTCATCATCTTATATTTCTGCTCTAAGTGACCTTTGGATGGTAAGATATGTCCCTAGTTGGTTGTTATGCTCTTTCCCTGAGACTCATCAGAGTGCTACACAGACACCACACACACACACACACACACACACACACACACACACACACACACAC
>NW_027187348.1:14520674-14574817 GCF_028583685.1 Petaurus breviceps papuanus | reverse complement strand
CACACACACACACACACACACACACACACACACACACACACACACACACTCACGCCTCTTCTGATGACCTGCCACACTTACTCTCTTCCTAAATTGTCTAGCCCAACTCAGACAGTTCAGAACTTTAGAGTGTTGTTTGCCTTGGTATGGGCAGACCAGAGACTCATATAAATGATACTGCAGGGTTAGTTACAGCCCTAGGTAGGCTTTCCACGATAAGCAAACTTCCATGGCCTAGAGTCATGGTCGCCACAACACTGGAAAGATGGAGGAGGGGCTGGGAAAAAGGAGTAGATTTTGTAAGCCTATAGGGTCCTGGGGTTGGCTGTTGCAGCCTTATTACTGGTAGCATGGATGGTGGGGAAAGGTGCCTCTGATCAATGAAAGTTAGCTCATATTTTCTTAAAATTTCTTTTTTTTTAATTCTAGTCATTGAAATTTATTTATTCATTGAGATGACTCATCTTAGATATTAATTTTTCTTCAATTTTTTATCACTCTTTTTCACTTATTCTGCTGGGGATTTTTTCTGTGATATTCTTATTGTAAACCCAGCACTTGCTATCAATATCTTCCCTTCCATAGATTCAGCATTGCTGTAGCCCTCCCCCATATTCTACTTTTGGATAAGTTCTATATCTCTTATTTAGTGAGTAGAAACAGATGGGACGCTGATGAAGGAAAACTCTAAGACACCCATTTAAGCAGACCTGTTCTCTATCTTATCCAGTCCTATTCTTCCAGCTTCTATCATTTTCTCTAAAGCTGACTTTCTTCCATCTCTAGCCTTGCTCTGGGGAGACTTGGTATTGAAAGCGTTAAAAAAAAAAGTCAAAGTCAAATAGAAACGGAGTCCACGAAATCATCTCTACTGGCCACTTATTAACAGGGAAAAACATTTTAATATTTTATGTGTTCTATTATATCTTTTCTATATTTGGTTAAATATTTTTCAATTACATTTTAATCTGAATGGGCCAAACTCAGGAGTGCTGGAAAGTGAAATCAGGCAGCTTGTTTGACATCTCTAATCTCAAGCATTCTCAAGCATAAAGCTAAATATTTGCAAATAAGTATCTTGTTCACCTTACATTCTCTCATTTCCTATTTCACTCTGTACAGTATTGTAGAGACAATAATGATGTTTGCTGTCCTAAACATTGCAATACATTAGGCTTTATTGCTATAGCACACTAAAAATAAAGATAAGGGGATGAAGAACTGACCTTGCTTCTTTGACTTACTTTTCTATTCAGGTTCAAATCATTTACATGCTAAATCTCAGAGAATCTTTAGGGTACCTAAGGATTTCTTTACCTAAAGCAAGATAGTTATCTCTAACAGAGGGCTTTGATCTCTTCCCAGATGGAGGTTTCCAAAAGGAAAGACCTAATCTTAGCCTACAGTCACTCTTTCTCCCTTAATTGGTAACTATGACTAAAAAGCTATCTGCCTGCTTTATCAGGAAGAGTGTTTAGGTACAATAACTTTCTAAAGTGAAGTTGAATTGGCTTTACTGTTTCTGGACTGATGAGCCAACAGAGAATAATCAGGTGGCTGCCACCAGCAGCTTGGAGAGCAACTCTCAAATGGGACCCACAAGGACTGAGTGAGAGGGCAATGTGCCTAATCAAACTAGGATTCTATGAGCTCAGAAGAGGAATTCACCAGTAAAAATGACACATATAACATTTATCACAAAAAGAGATAAGTCAAACAACATACACACAGAGAGCAACCATTTTGTGCCCTCGACAACAGTCCAAGTGAACTTAGCAAAATAAAATCACTAGAAGACACCATATTTCTTATGCATGGAGCCCTCTTGCATGATTCCTATACATGTTCTCTTTACCCAGTAATAACATGCATGTCTGTGGGAGAGTATATTCTCAGTCATGGGAGGAATGTTTTACTATTCTATTGATAAAACCAGGTGGTACAGTGCATAGAGCTCTGAACCTGGAACAAGAAGTCAAATACAGCCTCATAAACTTTCTAGCTATGTGACCTTAGGCAAATTGTATAATCTCTGTTTGCCTCAGTTTCCTCATCTGAAAATGGGGATGATAATAACAACTCCAAGGACTGTTATGAGGGTCAAATGAGATGATATTTGTAAAACACTTAGCACAGTGTCTGGAACATAGTAGGTGCTATATAAATGCTAGCTATTAGTTGTTATTACTGGGAATTTTCTGACTCAACTTTAAAAATAAATTTTGTTGGTTTTGCTTTAACATCAATCACTATGATTATTCCAGTATCTTTCTTCTTCCCAGATGGCCATTCAATGAGACAAATAATATATTAAAGTAAAAAAAGGAAGAAAGAAAAAGAGAGAGATTGAAAAAGAGAACCAAATACATAGATGTATAAACAATATGTTATATATATTAAAATGTACCTATATATAAACCATATACATCATATATATTTGTTTGCTCTATCTATAGATACATCTACCTAGATGTATGAGCAATAAATAGAATATGTGTGGGTGTGTGTGTGTAAAGGTATGTTGTGAGTATGGGTCTGTATTGTTTTAGCCTATATAGGTAAAATAGGCCCATATGGTTCTGTCTAGGAATAGGCTGCAGGAACGCATGTAAAGACATTTCTAGCGTCTCCTTCCTCTTCCATTCTCCAAGGAAAGGAAACAGGAGTCAAGGTCGAGTAGTTGACCATTCTTCTCTCAGAGAGAAATGCTTCTGGGCTAAATTTATATTTATCTGCTCTTTATTTTTTGTCTAGAATTAATTTGTAGGTTCAAATTAAACTTCTGATTATTATACCTTAAAGGGAAGGAGTATGCCAAACTGTCTAAGGTTTGACCTCCTTCATACCAGATGCCAATTCTACAATGAAAACACATAGCAAATAGCAAAAAAGCTCATGTATTCAAACTGATGGAAGTAGAAATCAGAGAAAGTATACATGAGAATATACACCAGAGAGTGCACATAGTCAATAAATTCTCCCATTTGTGGTGAGAGAACTGAAAGAGAAAGACAGAGAGATGCAGAGACACAGAGACAGACAGAGATCTAGACACAGAGAAAGGAAAAGAGAGAGACAGAGAGAAATAGAACAGAGACAGAGAGTCTTACTCAAGGAGAAGTTTCCCTAAATTCATAGTGTAGAAAACTGAATATGATAGACACTGTCAGCTCAACTACATCAACTTCTTCCCAGAGTCTTTCTATCTTCAGAGCCCTGAAGAGAGGTAGGAATGTAACATCTTTTTCAAAACTGGAAGCCAGAAGAGATCTCATCGGCTCTACATCATTGGGGAATCACAAATAATTAGGCTTTTGAACCAAGGGTCTCTCTCTCTGTCTCTCTGTCTCTCTCTGTCTCTCTCTGTCTCTCTCTCTCTGTCTCTCTCTCTGTCTCTCTCTCTCTGTCTCTCTCTCTGTCTCTGTCTCTCTCTCTCTCTCTCTCTCTGTCTCTCTCTCTCTCTCTCTCTCTCTCTCTCTCTCTCTCTCTGTCTCTCTGTCTCCTTTCTCTCTCTGTCTCTTTCTCTCTGTCTCTGTCTCTCTCTGTCTCTCTGTCTCTCTCCTTTCTCTGTCTATCTCTCTGTCTCTCTATCTTTCTGTCTCTCTCGTACACATACATTTATACATATACACAGACACAAATGTACAAATACATTCTCCATTTCATGTATGTGTATATATATTCTGTGACATATATGCTGTTATATATAGAATATATTTTCTCACCTACTTATATATGCATGTGTATACATATGTGTATACAATTGTAGGGTTAATGGAATATAAGATCTTCTCCATCCATTAATAGGATTATGTGACCACATATATTCCCTTTTTTCCTTGGAACAGGAGCCATGTTTCCAGGTCTAAAAGGTACACAGTATTTCAGTCATGGTTATCTTGCTGCTTTGAGCTCTGGCACAATTCACAGCTGTAAGACATCCTGAGTTACATAAAGCCCTGGAATAGAGTTGATCAGGCTCTGGGCCAAGTAGATCCAATTAAGTGATGAGACACATAGATTTTCAAGCTTTTCAGTGCTAAGACAATCAGGTGCTGAGTCTGAAAACTATATTCTGGGAGGTTGGTATGTTGCTTTGAGGCTCCCTCAAGGGAAGAATGTTCACCTAAGTTCTTTGTGATTTGGCTAGACAGGACTGAAGGTAGCCTTTGTTAAGGGTGCCCTGGCTTTGTGAACCCAGATGTTGGTGCTGCTTGGCCTGGTGATTATGTATCTATTACTTTGTTTAGATAGTTGGAGCTCTGTCTATTGGATTCTTTCTTGGATACTCACTTCTTTCTACTCATTTGTCTACACTGTTTAATTAAAGTAAGATTATTGACCCCTTTGAAGCTGTCTTTCCTTTACAAAAGCAGATCAAACAACCTGTGCTAGCAGCCCTTCTGTGTGCTGGTGTTACTGGTGTTACTCCTCCACAGCAGATTCAAGTATCATTAATGATATGATAATATACGTATGTGTATATATACATATATATGTATATATACACATATTCTGAGAGGTATATAACCTACTTTTCTTCTATGGATTTAATACTCTTTAATATTAAGGACACACATGCATTTAGACTGTATCATGTAATACATTATACAGATTAGTTGGTCTAAACCTAAATTTGGTCAGACAGATTTCAAGTTATTTCAGCAGAATTTACCAAATGGAGAATTCTTCTCTAATTAATTTATGTTTTCTGTTTCATTATTCTTATTATATTTATTAGTTTCCCAGCATCTCAAACGGTGCCCATAACATAATGGACACTTAAGAAAATTAATAAGGAATGTACCATGCCCTGGGAACAGAATTCTCCTTTCTATATTTGCAAAGGATTTAATACCAATTGTCCATGCTGAAAATAAGATCTGCCAATGAGAAACACAGGTTGTTATTGCTTGGTGATACCATAGTCTGTGTTGGGAGAATGCCATGAGCAATAGACTGACAATGATCTGTTTAGTTACTTTTTCTTCTTTCAGTATTATTCTGTTGTGGTAAGCTTACATCCTACTCTTTTTGTCATTAGTATATTAAAAGCATTTTTTCTTCTCTTAATTATTTAATTTTGTATGGGTGTGGGGTAGTTGGAGAGCTGACAAATAATGACTGGAATACTATACCTGGAGACTGGAAGGCCTGAATTTTAATTCTATTTCACACATTTAACTAGCCTTTTTTTCCTTAAATTAGATATATGACTCTCTGAATATCAGCTTCCATGAAAGAACTTGACGTTCACTCCTGGCTATGAATATATGATCTTGTGACCTCAAAAAATGTTCAAAATAACTAGTGATAAGAAGCAAAAATTAAAACAACTCTGGCATAATTCATATTCATAAAAAAAAGAAAAATGGAAAATTCAATGTTGCAATTCCTATGGGAATGTAGGCAAATGTATTTACTCCTGGAAGATCTGTGGCTTGGTTCTGCATAGTGGTGAGAGGAAAGAATAATAGAAGAAAATTTAGTTTTTTATTCATATTATTTGACCAATAAATCCCATTACTTTAATTCCTTAATAAAGAAGTTATTGGTATCAAAAAGATCAATATAATAGGAATATATCTGAAAATTTTTAGTTACCATTCTTTAGTAATATTGTTCTCTAATTTTACTTTGTTTTTTATCCTTGTATTAAATGCTGATACTATATTTGTATCACTGAGTTTGAACGCTTCTTTTCTTATTATTGAAAAGCTATTGCTCATGTTTTATTCAATTTCAATTTGCTTTGAATATTCAATGTAATTGACCAATGAATCCATTTGAACCTGACAGTATTGTTGTTGTTGCAGTTGATAATTATAGTTGAAGTTAATTTATGATTTTTAAAACTTTTCTGCTATAGTATTATTTGAAAACTATGTGTATTTATTAGTATATATAGAGAGAGAGAAAGAGAGAGAGCTTATGTTTTCCAAGTATTTATCTTGCTGTTGTCATTTTTATTAGTATCTAAGAAAATTTTCTAAGAATTTTCTTTGTTTCTTCTTCAGTTATTGCAAACTCCCTTTTTATTTTTGATAGGACCAAATTGGTATTTTATCTATTGTATTATATTTTCCCTCAAAATATCTCCTACCATTATTTGTCAATTCAACTATCTTTTTGCTTTCCTTTTAATAAACTCTCCTTTATCAGAATGTTCACTCTTCTACTTTATTTGGCTAAATATTTTAAATTCGATGTACATTTTTTTCTTTATACATTGAATATACAACTTGCCGATTTGTCCTTTCACTATTTATGAACACATTTATGAATTTAAAATTTCCCCAATGGAACTGCTTTAGCTGCATCACACAAATTTTGTTTTATAGTTTCATTATATTAATTTTCTTTGATGAAGGTATCTATTGTTAAAATATTTTTTAAACTGACCACCTCCTTAGAATTATGTTATCTTCCAATTACTTTTTAACTCTTTAATACACATTCAGTGAAAGCCATTTTATTGTATTATGTTCAATTAATAATATCTTTACAACTTCTGCTTTTTTGCACTTTCTATGTGTGTGTTAAATACAAGGGCAATTGTTTAAAGATGCCCAAAACAGCAGAGATGTATATATATACACACACACACACGTATATATATATATATATATATATATATATATATATATATATATATATATGTTTCTATTCCCTTTCAGTAATTAATTTTAGTCTATAATCTAAATTTTCTAAAAAATCTATTCATTGCTTTATCCTCTTTTTTTTTGTTTATAATTTGGTTAGATTTGTCTAGGGCTGATAAGGATAAAATAAATTCCTCCCCCTTTTCCTCCTATTTTACTATGTTTTTGTCAACTTTCCCTTTATTCAGAAAGTCAGCAAGTAATTTTTAGCACCTATTTTGTGTCAGGCATTGTGTTATACTTTGTGGATATGGGGAAAAAAAGAGAAAAAAGAAAAACAAAGGCAATCTTTGACCTCAAGGAGCTCACAGTTTAATAGGGAAAGAATTTGCAAATAACTATATTTAGATCAACATATGCATAAGTATACATATACATATATAGTAAGTATTTTTGTGCGTCATTAATTGGAGATAACAGAGGTAAGATTTTAAGTATTTAGATCCATGATACTAGAATCATGTATATTAGGTGATAATATATTTTATGGTAAATTTAAACAGGACACAATTTACATTTTTCTCCTTTGTTCTTAGTTATATTTTCTATAATCTTCTTTGAAATTATGATTACTACTTTATTGGTCAAATAATATGAACAAAAAACTATGTTTTTTTAATTTAATTCATTTTAACTACATGCAAATTTTCTGTTTCAAGAGTATTATGAAAACATTGTCAATTATCTGATTCATTTTGCTATCATCCTCAATTTTATGGGTGAGTTCATCCCATTCATATTCACAGATATGGCTATTAATTGCATACATCCCTCCTTTCTGACCTCTTCTCAATTCTTCTGTTTGCTCCCACCTCCCTCTTAAAAAAAGATAGACATAGATGTATATGTGTGTTTATATATATACATGTGTATGTTTATGCATGTACACATATATTCATGCATAAACACACACACAATAGAAGAAAGGGGATTTTCCTAACATTTGTAATCTTACAAGTGAAAGAACCTGTTTTCCTTCAAATGTATCTTTTTTTGTTTATTTTCCTTACCCTGTCTCTGATGCCAGGTTTCTATTCATTTTTGATTCTTGCTTTCCTTTTAACCTTCCCTTTATTTTTCTTTTTCCTACACTTCAGTTTATTTTGATTAAAATGATTTCTTTACCTATCCTTTACCTATCCTTCCTTCCCTTTTAGATACATCTAAAGCTCACTCTTGCCCCTCTCCCCTTCTGTGTTTAATATATTTATAAATTAAGGTATGTGTGATTGTTTATATCTATGTAGTTGTATTCAGTTGTCCTTTCTCTGATGAAAATGAGAGTGAGATTTATGGGACCCCCATTGATCCCATTCTTTTTCTATGATTATATATTCTTCTTTTCATGCACTTCTCTTATGCAGCAATAATCCATTCCCTCTCCCTTTCTTCTTCATTTTGACCCCATTATATTCCCTTATCTCTCTTGCTTTTCCCCCCAAGGTAATTTGAAAAAAAGACTAAACTCTGTCATTTTAACTTTTCTTCATTGCTGTGGGCTTCTCAGTGTCCAGCACTTAGCATGATCCAGAGACATAAATAAGAAATGACCAGGCCATGTCAGTAGTTCAAGGAAGAACAATGAACTCCATTTATTTATTCTCAGGACAAAGTTTTTATAGAGCAATGAGACAAAGGAAGGGATCTCAAGTATTCATATCATTCTTTCAGTCTGTCATATTTTGGAAGTAGCATGGCAGTAAGGCCTTTTGTTCTCTAGGTGCCAGTAAGTCTTAAGAAAGGTCAGTTAACTCCTTTCATATGCAGTCACATTACAAAGTATGCTCCTGAGAGCTGGAATCAAAGCCACATCATTAAATATATCTGCATAGGAACTGACCACTTAAGAATTAAAATATTTTGGTTTTGAACAACTAAAGTCTTGGGGCAGAGCCTGTTGGTCTCAGAACTCAAATAACATCCTTATAAGTGTAACCCATATCAAAAGAACTCAGGAGCTAACTTGACAAAAAGTCGCTTCTCAAAGAGGTCATTGATATTCGGGTCCACTGATATCAAGGTACCTATCTCAAGTCCTGGCTCAGGCCTCTTTGGCTCCCAACACTTAATGACCCTTACAGATATCAGGGTGTATAGACATCATATATTTCTTATTTTCCTGTTATCAAGTAAACAAGTCATCCCCTTTTTAATTTTATATATATATATATATTTATATATATATATATATATAATGTGTGTGTGTGTGTGTGTGTGTGTGCACAATTTATCCTTCGTACTCCAAGAGGACAATGACAACAGGGAGATGATGACATGAATGGAAATTAACTTTGATTTGAGTAAGTGAGGGCTGAATTATAAAGATATGTGTAGATAGATAGATAGATAGATAGATAGATAGATAGATAGATAGATAGATAGATAGATGATAGAAAGATAGGTAGATAGATAGATAAGATTAGATTAGACAGAAATAGAGTTGTTGTTTATTTATCTTATGGTTTTCCATTTTCAAATATCTACTCAGTTCTGACCTTTTCATCCAAATTATTGGAAAACCTCTATTTCATTGAAAATCATGTAAGTCTTTGTCTTGGGGAAGCTTCAGGAAAGCAGAGCTCAACAGGAATACTAACTGCCAGAAGGTGCCAGGAAAGGTTGCATGAACACTGTACTGTATGTTTTGCTCTATATCTGTCCCAGTGTCTTGCCTAGCCATGATTCTCTATAGGAAATGGGGGTTCTTCTGTGAAGGACTCTAGAGATAATCTTTTTTTCCTGACTTAACAGAGTGATGGATCCTTAATCCCTAATGGAGTAATTTTAGGCACCAGGGAACCTCTGAAACCTAGCATTTTCATCACACATCAGATGCTTTTCTTTAAGGGGTTTCTACAAGTATACTTTGAAGGGCACTTGGTGTGTTTCTAAGAAAGTGTCAGTTGCATCAAAACAAAACTAAATTGTATAAAAATTAAAAACAAGGAAATATGGTTTTAGACTTCTTCCATGTCGGCATTTTGCCCACATTATTTTCTCTGAAATATTTTTAATCATGGACATCTGAGCATAGACCACATTTTCCCCCACAGAAATAAAAGATAAAAGAACTCTCAACTATACCTTATATTAACGCAAACAAGAAATAGATCTTATAGGATTATGTCTGATAAGGTACTGCTACTCCATGGTGGCATGTTCTAGGGGGAAAAATTCAGTCTAAGTATAGTCATTCATTAAATAAAAGAATAACCAAATCCACCAAACCAGTGGAATCAATTCCAGATTCAGAATTAATTTTCTTAGGAAGAAAAAAATCTCTTTTGGGGGAATGAGGGGGATAAGGATCAGTAAAGCCCTCTGATTTCCCTTTTGTGTCACTTCCTGTTTTCCAATACCAGCATTCTCACCCCATCTGTAAAATGACAGGGTAAAAATGTTCCTAAGGGAACTTGACAGCATAGTAGGTAAATATGTAATTATAAATACATTAAAAACAAAATCTGATGTTCACACGCAACTGTGGGCTTTTTGTCCCAGAGCTCAGGAGGCAACTTGTCTGTAGCATGTGGGGATTTAAGTGTTCTGGGTGTTGCCATCCACAGAAGCATGCCAACATTTTTATTCATCCATTTTGAGTAATTATAGGATCTCATAAAAATTCATATATTTAGCTATGTTAGGGAAAAATAAAACTATGCCTTTTTTGTGCATTCTAGCCATTAATTATAGCTTCATCTTGTTAGGTACATTTTTATTGATATTTTTAAAAATGAGATTTACTTGGAGTTGTACAAATGTACCATTATTTTAAAAGATATAATGTTCTTTTTGATACTAATGTCTCATAACTTTAAAAGTCAATTTGGCTATTTTTTTTAAGTACAGCAAAAGTAAATTGCTTTTTGAATGAGATATTGCTGCCAAACACATTCTGGAGTAAACTTTTATGTCTGGTCATAAAATCTTGAAAACACACATCTTATAGAAATAGTGACTGGCACAATTCCTAACTACTGTGCTGGAAACAGACTGATATAATAGAAAGAGTACATGATATGGAGTCAGAGGAACAGAGTTTAAATTTGACTTTGATACCTATCTGATCTTAAACAATCAATACTCTCTAGATCTCAGATTACTAATTTGTAAAGTGAGTAGTTTTGATGAAATTATATCAAATTTCTCTTCTAGTATAGGAAGTTAATTCAAAGCTATGAAATGCTAACATTAAAAAAAAAGCAAATTCAGATTGAAGGTATTAGCCTTGATGTTTAAAAGGTATCTTAAAGTCATGTAAAAAATAGAAGTTATTTCTTCTCCACACAAGTAAGTCCTTCTCTCTTCCTATCTTACTTGTTTCTATTAAGGATACCACCATCATTGCAGTCACCTAGGTTCAAAACTCCTGAATTTCCCTGAGGAATGTTTTTAATTCATTCACCTCCAGGATGTATTCTGACTTTTCTGACTTCAATTCCATGCCTCTATTGTACTCTCACTCTTGAGATCTCCCACAATTCCTTGGGCCTCTTCACTGCACATAGAACATCCATTGTCAGAGTCAGCTCCTTTCTTCCACTAGTGGATAAGGGCTTCCTTTTTGTAGAGGGGATGATGTCAACCAACCTCTAATGTCCACTCAGTTGTGCTTATTATGTTTAGGATTTCAATACCATGCAACTAGATCAGGTACCTTCACTCCCTGTTACTCCCACAATCCTTTCTAGATACTTTTTGTGTATTATATAAGTTCCTTGAGGGGAGGCACCATTTTTTCTTCTCCTTTTTTTTTTTTTTTTGATTTGTATCTCCCAAAATTTGGCTTAGTGTCTGGCAAACTTTAAGAGTTTGATAAAGCATATTACCTACCTACATACCTACTTCAAAGATATCCTTCACTGGTCCTTTTGCTTTACAACTTAGCTCTAATCATTAGCCAAATCTTGTCACTTCTTCCACAAACCATTCGTCTCTAACCCCTTCTTTCCAATCATATAGTCAACCTAGTTCCTTATCTTACTAATTCTGTGTTTAGACTATTTTAATATCCTCCAAGTTGGTTGCCAACTTGTTATGGAATGTATTTATGTCTATGTATGGATAGATTCTGAAGTCCCTTCTAACTCTCATATCCTTTAATGTATGTCATTTTTCTTTATTGAACATTATATATGTATACATATGAATATATCTATATCTATCTTTATATCCTATATGTATATCAGGAAGCTGGGTTGTACAGTGGATCAATAACCAAGACTGGAGTCAGAAAGAGCTGAGTTAAATTCCAGAATCAGACATTTACTAGCTATGTGACCTTGAACAAATCACTTAACCCTGCTTGCCTCAGTTCCCTTATCTGTAAAATAAGCTGAAGAAGGAAATGGCAAACTACTCAAGTTCCTTTGCTAAGAATGCCCCAAATAAGGTCATGAAGAATCTAATACAACTTAAAAACAACTGAACAACATTTGCATATCAGCATAGGATATATTAATCATCATGTGATCTTGAATATATTATTATATATTTACAAACATATTATTTCTGAGAATGTATTCGTATATGTATAGACTTTGACACATCAGTCCTTCTGCCACTAATTTTGCTAAGTTGTCTTGGATAAAGTATTTCTTTCTGAAACTGAGTTTCATCATCTCAAAAACTAAAGTAATATATTTTATTCTATTTATTTCAGAAGATTAACACTTCAGGAGAAATTACCAATTCCCTATAAGATGAAGGCAGCAAATGGGAATGTTGCATATTAAAAGCTTTTTTAATATGTAAAAGTTGTAATTTTTGTGTGGTACATTTTATATATGGAATGATAATCACTATATGCACATGCATATAATGTGTATGAATATACAAATATGTGTTTATGACTACACCTTTATACATACACACTTAATTCATGGTAATAAAACATAGTATGTTGGGTTGAGAAGTATGGTATATCTAAAACAATGAAATAACAGAGTTAGAAAGGAACTCTGAAGCCATGAAGTCTAACTTCTGACTAAAGATGAATTGCTTGTTGTAATGTAATACCAAGCAAAGGAAACTTCCCAAGGTTCAGAATACCAGCATAGATGCTCTCCATTTTATTCAGTGACAAATTAAGAACAGAGGGAATCAAAATATGACATCATTCAAAATACAGCATTTACTAAGTGTGATTAAATAATCTCCAAGTACTACCCCACCCCAGGACCTTACATTCATTCAATCAATTACAAAGTCCCTGTTCTAAATACTACTCCACCCCTAGGCTGTACCTTCGTTTAGTCCATCACAAAACCCCTCTTCTCAAATGGAGATTAGTTTCCAATCATAAGTAAAGTACATTCATTTTTTCAACCATAGAACACAAAAAGGTCAAAAGTTCCCCACCCCTGGATCACAATTGAATCTACTCCAGAGTTACAACAAGTTTAAGCACAGCACTTAATACCCAAATGGAGGTCTTTTCTTCATCTTGACAGGAGGCAAGTTCTCAGCAATCTTTGTTCCTGGGGAGACAAAGCTTAGCAAGGGCGCAAGATACATTGCCAGTCTCTTCATTAATTCATCCTCTGTCTGCAGAACAGTCCTAGGACCCCTGAAAACATTAACAAAAACCTCTCCCAGGATTTCTGTCAATATACAACAAGAAAATCCTTCTTCAGGGCTTCTGAACCAACAGAAAGGTTCCCAGACCCCTGCAACAACAGCACTGTCCTTCACCAGTGGACAGTATTCACTCTCTGTCTGCAGGACAGTCTCAGTATCCCTGAACCAACAGAAAGGTTCCCAGACCCCTGCAACAACAGCAATGTCCTTCACCAGTGGACAGTACTCACTCTCTGTCTGCAGGACAATCTCAGTAGCTCTTAACCAACAGCCAGGTTCCAGGACTTCTTCAACAACAGGACTGTCTTTCACCAGTGGACAAACCTGGCAAAACAACATCAAAACAGACAGAAAAATACCAGCAAAACAGCCATGTCTCCTCAGTCCTTGGCAGCTCCAGGGGCGGGTCTCAAAAGTCCAGGGCAATTCAAAGTGGCCCTCAGCAATTCTCTCAGTCTCTCTCTCTGCCTCCACAAGGGTGCTGCTTCCAAAAAGTTCTTCTGCCTCTCTCCTGTGTCTCTCCAAATCTACATCACCAGCTCCTCCCAGTTCAGGACTCTCTTTTCCCATCAACAAGTCCATCCCACAGGTGGGATTAACAAGCTCTGGGTTTTAACACAATCAATTTGAAAACCAAGCCAATACAAGGGAATCTTTATATTCCATTACTATCACACTTGTACAACATATCTAGAAGTGATAATTAAAGTTTAGATATGTGTTTTCATATCTATGCTTATATCCTTCTGATTTTAAGTATCCTTATTTGGAAAACCAAAATAATAAGGTCTATACTATTTACCTCAGATTATTTTCATAAGAATCAAATGATATATATATATATATATATATATATATATATATATATATTACTTTTTCAACCTAGACCTCTATTGAAATGTTAGCATTGATCATCATAATTAATTTAGATGTAGCTAAAAGATTCACCTTATGACTTTTTAGAGTCCTTTATTCACAAGGAAATCTCAGAAATACACAAAAGTTGATTATTGCACAAATAGGAACAGGTTATATTATTTAGCAGCTCATATCTCATGCTTCTTATGATCCCTATGCTTGCTTTCTTAGGATTCTAAGATACTCCTAATTTAAATAATTTCCTGCTTCATAGCTTTAAAAGCCATTTGGGATTTCTATATTTTTTCCACTTTTACATATTACATTGAAATTCCTTGCTAGATTATGTTTTGAAAGAATCTATTTACCTTTTTATTCCAAAAATAATTCAGTTCTTTCGGAATATGAAGAGTACTAATTTTAACTACTTTTATGTAGAAGTTTCACCATGATCTCCCTCCAGCTTCCCCCAGTTATTTGAAACCCTGGAAAACAATTCATTGTCAATATCATTGACCTGCCAACAGTATGTCAATGAATTCAAATGCTATATTTTGGGCAGTTTGGGAAATGGGCATCTGAAAAGACTGAAATTGATTAGATTACAATAGTGGAAAAACAAAGCAGCAATTTTGAAGCATGAAAAGAGGAATTAGAAAGGCAAGAGGGATTATGGATAATACTCTGCATGATGTGTAGCTTAAAATTGTCCATTGTTAAAGGAAGCAAAGGATTTAAACACACAATACTGGCTTAGCAATGTGTCACTTAAACATCTCTGGACATGAAAAGGAAGATTTTTTTTCAAAGTATTTCCACAAAGTCAAGATCTTCCCTTACCTCTTTGAAATCTGCAGAAAATGAAAATACATGTAAAAGGAAAGAAAATCCAAAAAATCTCTAGTAAATGTAGTTTAGAATATTTTGAATGAGCCCTTTACTTCTTTAGGATTCACCAACTATGCCAGTTACTATTGGCAGTGCCTTTTAAAACAAACATTCAGACACAGTTTTTTAAGAAAAAGGAACAATTTTTCACATCTGTTTTTAATCATAAGAATTTTTTGAAAATTAAGTGTTTTCGGTTGTTCAATAAATATTGGTACATCCTCCAGATAGTAGGCACTTACTAAATGCCAGTTGCCATTGATTATTTAGCATTTCATTTCCCCCAATTACAAGTAAAAACGTTAACCATTTAAAAATGAGTCCCAAATTTTCTCCCTTCCTCCTCTCCCTCCTCATTGATAAGGCAAACAATTTGATATAGGTTATACGCATGCAGTCATGCAAAACATTTCCATATTAGCCATGTTTTGAAAGAAACACAGACTAAAACAAACCCAAGAAGAATAAAGTTAAAAAGTAGCACTGATCTGCTTTCAAACTCTATCAGTTTTTTCCCCCTGAGGATGGATAGCATTTTTCATCATAATTCCTTCAGAATTGTCCTGGAATATTATATTGCTGAGAATAACTAAGTAATTCACAGTTGATCATTATACAATATCACTTTTACTGTGTACAATGTTCCCCTAGCTCTATTCATTTCTCTTTGCATCAGCTCAATCTTTCCAGGTTTTTCAGTGAGCATCCTGCATTTCATTTCTTACTGACAACAGTATAGCTCAGTGTTTGGGAGGCTTTGAAGGAAAGTGTGGGAGAGAAGTATTAAGCTGACTACCAAGCTGACGGTCTACAGAGCCATTGTCCTGACATCATTGTTGTGCACCTGTGAAACCTGAACAGTATGCAGATGTCATGCCAGGAAACTGAATCACTTCCATTTGAATTGCCTTGGGAAGATACTGAAGATCACCTTGCAGGATAAGGTACCAGACACTGAGGTTACTTCTCCAACTAAGCTGTCAAGTATTCAAATTCTACTGCAGATAATGCAACTCTGATGGGTTGGCAACAGTTGCCTACTGTACTCTTGCCTAAAAGAATATTTTACAGAAAACTCCCAAAAGGCAAGCACTCACATGGAGGTCAAAAGAAGCAGTACAAGCACATTCAAGATGTCTCTGAAGAACTTTGGAATTGATTATATGACATGGGAAATAATAGCAGAGGACTGTCAAGCATGGTGTGCCCTCATCAAAGAAGGTGATATCTTCTGTAAGCAAAATAGAATTGAAGTAGCTTAAAAGGAACACAAGATGCACAGATTTAGAAAACGCACACCAAATGTTCACATGGACTACTTGTGCCCAACCCATGCTAGAGCATTCCAAGCTCCAAGCTGATCAGCCACAGTTGGACACAATGTAATTTGACTATAACAAAGTGTTGTCATTTTGATCCTCTTCAAGACCAAAGTACAATGCTCCATCACTATCATATATGACAAATTGTTCAGCCATTCCCTTTGGGTCTGTCACCTCAATTTCTAATTCTTTCCTACTAGAAAAAAGCTGCTATAAATATTTGTTAACATATATGTCCTTTTTTCCTTTTTAAAAAAATCTCCTTAAAGATACAGACCTAGTAGCAGTATTTCTTGGTCAAAAGAGTATGTATACATAGTTTTATAACCCTTTGGGCATAGTTCCAAATTACTCTTCAGAATGGTTGAATCAGTTCATAACTCCACCAATAACAGTGTGCCAATTTTCCCACATTCCCTCCAACATTTCTTCTTTTCTTTTTCTGTCATATTAACCAAACTGATATGGGTGTGGTAGACTGCTTTGTTCATTGAATGAATTAATTTTGTCTCCATAGTTTCCATATTATATTTCTCTGCCTTGAGTTTCTAGTGCCAGATTAAAGAATCATGTACTAACAGCTTCTTCAACATGATTATGTGGCATATAAAATTAACATACTGTGTTTAGGATTAGAATAGGGACTTCTAATTAGGGAGGACATATCCTCAAAGAAGAATCTTCTGTCCTATGAAGGAATGTTATGTAATATGAATTTTGGCTGTTGATTGTTTAATTGATCCTTTTCCCACCAACATTAACCAGTGATATCCAGCCTGACCTTTTGAATGCTTCTGGGTAGCAAAGAAAACCACTCAAACAAATTCAACTGGCACAACAAATATACCTTACTCTCTCTGTCTCTGTCTCTGTCTCTCTGTCTCTCTCTGTCTCTCTCTGTCTCTCTGTCTCTGTCTCTGTCTCTGTCTTTCTCTGTCTCTGTCTCTCTCTTTCTGTCTCTCTCTGTCTCTCTCTCTCTCACTACATCAATAGTCTGCCACCTCTCTAGCATTGGTCTTTTGGAGCAAATCTACCATTCAATGAGTCAATTGACATTGATTAGGTATCTAGTATAAAACATCTACTTTCACCATTCAATCAATAAATGAACATTTATCAAGCATCTCCGTTTTTTTTTTCTTTTTAAAACATTGTGTTGGGTACTGAGGATTCAAAAAGGGCCTTCCCTTGGGAACTATATATTCTATCAAGGAAAATTATGTGTATGCTATAATTACATGAAAAATATATACAAATTGAGAGAGTCAGGAAAGGTTTTTTGTTCAAGGGACCATTTGAGCTGAGGTTTGAATAAAACTAAGAATTGTAAGAGAGAATGGTGATACAGGAGTACATGTGGGAAGGCCAGTGCAAAATCATAAGGACAGAAGAGTAAGTGTCCATTTTACTGAATACTAACAAAGATTGGATATTGTCTTTAATGTGAATTCTGATGACTTTCACTATTGTTTTCATTGACAATTTTGTGGATTTAATATGGTTTGGTCTACTGCTTTTGCTTTCTTAAGTCTTCCATTCATACATATATATGTATGTATATTATATATACACATATATGTATATATATTTCTTATTGTCCTTTGATATTTAATATCTATTATTATTTATAGTGTTTTCAACACATTCATATGTCAAAATGTACCAACCACTCATCAATCACTGGACACTCATTTTATTTCTACTTTTTTACTACCACTAAAATATATTGCTGTAAAAGTCAGCATATATGGAAACGTTCATTTTCTTTTACTGTCTTGAGCTTTATTTCTAATAGTTAACTAAAAGACAGAAAATAGGAGCTGTTTAATGTTTTGTTTGGTTTTTCCCACAACTCTAAATTGCTCTCCAGAATGGTTGAATCATCATATAGGTATACTAATAATGTACTCCTTAGACTTAGACTTCCACTAATAGGTATTCATAAAAAGCTCTTCCTCAGGAAACTTATTTACCTCCAAGATAGCCCTAGGGTGAAAACAAATAGCTCTTGTTTTGCATGGATTAAATTGACCCAACAGCACATTTTTTGGAAGAAGTAACTCTTTCTCCTTTGACATTTAAATCATATTATATACATGGCAAACTACCTAGTATCACTTTAAAAAAGTCTGATTTTAAGAATAATCATAATATTTTGTGGGAATCATGCTTAATGTCATTCCCCTCTCTCCAAAAGATCTATTTTGGGAAATATACTTACTTCATTATAATTATGAAAAGAATATGGAAAATAAAGTTGAAAATACTTTTATGACTTTCTACTTTTATTTTTATTAACAGAAGTAATGATACTGTATCATTCACTTCTTTTTTTATATAATTTAAAAGTGAAAATTACCTTAGAAATAAGTCGTTTGATTTCACAAATAAGTAAGCTGTCCCAGAGAGCTTAGGAATGCTACTCAAGGTAGTTAAGACTACCTATATTAAATTTAGATATTCATATTCCAAATACAGGGCACTTTCTAAACATGCTCCTTCTTAACATTTGGAAAAAAGTAAATATTCTTACATTATGTCAAAGAAATTAACAAAGTAGAGGAGATTTTAAGAGTAAGAAACCTTTATGAAACCATCTTTGTGCAAATGGCCACATTAACTCATTACTGGGACTGATTGAGTACATAGTAAGAGTTACTATACTGGTAAACTATGATGTATTAAATAGTATATGTTTTAATGGGATTATTATTCAGAGACAACCACCATTCAATTTAGTATTTCATAAAATTATTAAACTTTTAATGTTGAAAGTATTTATAGAAATGATAAAAAAAAACTGAAAGTTTCCCCAAAGACAGGTTACATAAAAAGGTTTTATAAATTATCTAGCACTATCGTTCTATTTTTTTTAAATTTGTGTTTTTTCCAGACTGGTGATTTCACTGAAACTTACTTCACAGATGAAGATCAGCAAGTTGTCTACAACTTATATGAGGCACCGAGAAGCTAATTATTCACCTATTGCCACATAATTAATAGTTGTAAAAGAGAGGACTTGCACTCTGTCTTAATTACTACAAGTGTCATCTTCAATTCATTACACCATGCTTACCCTCATAATTGTATGATTATTTTTTACAATATTGGCTAAAAAAATATGTTTGTACATGGCAAGTGTTTAATGAATGTGTATTGCTTATTGATAAGAAAATAGTAGGAGGATTTGAAAGTGTTTTTCTAAGTTTACTAATTAGTAGTCTGACCAGAACTTGGATTCTTTCTCCACTGTATCAAAGTGAGAAAAAGAGACATTGTGAGAAATAGGCAGAAGAACTGATGGACACATAGCCCATCTTCCTGAACACTAAGGAGATTATATCAACCACCACATGAAGCATTATCTCACCTACTAATGAGTAGTCTGCTTTACAATTTCTGGGATTTACTTATCTTGGATTGCTGTACTTGTAATATTCTACATCTCACTTTTTCTTTCTTAGTATAAAATGGTACTACACTTAACCAACTTAGGCCATTAAAATTGATTTCTCCTAGAATAGCAATAGCTAGCATTTATGGAGTGCTTTAAAGTTTGAAAAATGCTTTACAGGGGCAGCCAAGTAGCTCAGCAAGTAAGAGAACAGTCCCCAGTGTCGGGACCTCCTGGGGATCGAATGCGGGCTCAGATACTTATCACCACACCCAGAAATTACTGGCTATGTAACCTTGAGCAAGTTTCTTAACCCCAATTGCTTTTAAAAAAAAGAAAAGTGCATTACATACATTACCTCATTTGATCCTCACAAAATACATGTGAGGTAGGTGCTAATTAATATTACCCTTTTTTTTAAATGAAGAAACTGTCTTAAGTGAAGTTCCCATAATAAAATAACTATTAAGTATCTGAGGAAAGATTCAGTCAGGTTTACTTGATTGTACATCTATTCACTATGCCTCCTAGCTGCTTCAATGTGAGATGCTTCACTTTGCAATTGAAGAATTAGTTTAGGTTATTGTTTCTCATAAGGTAATGCAAATGAAAACTCAGCCTGGGTTGTTTCACTTGTAAATCCCATTAATGAGCTAGATTGAAAAATAGCAATATCTCCTAGATAAAATTCTCCAGGGATATCTATGGTATATTTGGAGTTTTGTTTTTATTTGTAAAAAAAAAATTGAGAAAGAAAAATTATTTGTCCTAAAGATAATGGAGAGCTGTGAATGTGTTTGTAATCAGGAGTGTTCCAGTAAATGTTTAATGATTGCCTCTTTGAAAGAAACAAAATGTACCATTCATCTTTAAGTTTAATCTGCTTTATTAACATTTTCTCCATCACTTTCTTAAGTTTAGACAATCAACAAAAACAATAACAATAACCATATCCTGATTTGTAGACTCTGACCTTTAGTAAGTTGTAAAATCTCACACTGAATATTTAACAATTGTTCTTAAGAATCTATCCAGCTAGCTCCTGAATGCTAGTTACTGTAAGTAGCAGAGAAAGGTTGGGGGAAAGAAGAGAAGGAAGAATGGAGGGAGAGAAAGTGAAAGAGGGAGATATAGAAAGAGAGACAGAGACAGAGAACAACAGACAGTGAGAGAATACATTTCTCTACTTTAAGGAAATAACAGAGTCTCTTTCCAGAATGCTCACAACACCCTCTCCCCCCCCCTGCCCCATTTATATTCATCCCTTTGTCTACTTTGGCGTTTTACAACTTAAACCTATTCATTTGTTTTTCTTTCTTTCTTTTATCTAGTTATTTAATCACCCCCCTTTTCTCATAAATAAGTATTTATGAAAATAACCTTCTTACCCCGTCAACATCTTTTATCATTTTAATTTTTTTCTTCTTTTTTTTAGAAAGAAATTCTTTTCTTCATTCTCATTGGTAGTTCTTTTCCATTTCTGTCTATTGTGTTTTTTTATACTTTATAGCTCTTATAATTATTTATTGCTTCTTTAGTATTTGTATTCCTTGAATATTTAAAGATTCTAATGTAGTATTTTGAGTTTTTTCTTCTAAAGACTTTCAAAATTATTGCCTTATTGCCTGACCTCCATCTCTCCTTTTTCTTCTGTTGTGCCTTACACTAGAAGTATCAAGATAACTGGGATAGATGGGATACCTGAGATAGAAAGCACTATCCCATGGAAGAAATTTTCCTGTTGCCCTGATTGTGTAGATCATTACTCTGCTCTGCCCTCTCCATGATCATTTCCCCCATTTGTCATGAAATCTCTATGCCCTCTCATACTTCTAAATGTCAGTTGCCCCAAATGGTTTGATTTTCTTTCTTCTGATTCACAATGTTGTAAAATGGGAACATAATATTCTCTTAGCAATAATTTTCTAAGAATGGGATCATTAAAAATTACATACTTTTAAATTATAACTTATAGCAACTAATATATTATAAATACATAATTATATCATTAACAATTATAATAAAATCATAATTTAAAATTATATATTTTAAATTCTACTATTACTAGAAGAAAATCTCAAATCCTTGCTGGGAGGAAGGAATCAGTTCCAGAAATAAACTGAGATTTCCTCCTATCTTTTTTTCCCCCCTTTTAATTTCTCACTTCGCCAATTCACCTATTCTACTATAGTTTCTCTTCTTCCTGAGAAACTCCAGAAATTATTTTCCTTAGTATTCATCATCTTTGATTGATTAGGATGCATTACATATTCCCCTCTATCTTCCTTTCTCCTCCCCTTTAATGTATCTCACCATTCTCAACATTTAGTATCTCCCTCACCATCATTAAAAAAATGAGTTAGTCATCTGTAGGTTGTGAATTTTAGTCCTGATATTTCAGAAATGGTTTCAACTTTTACTCCTATCCAAATTCTGCCTCAAAACTTGCTTCCTTTCCTGTTGGGTTATTGTTTTTGTTGTGTTAAAGGCCATTAAATATCTTTCTCTTTTTTACTTTGTTTTTCCTATTTATTTCCTTCTTAGGAAAATTTATTTTATTTATTGTGCCTTCCTTGGTTACTGTATTTGTGTTGTTTTCATGAGTTACAGTTATTCCAATGCCTGAAAAGCATAAAATCTACTCGCATCTATCCCCATACTCCCAATATTTAATGCCTTTTTTTTTTTACTGAAAATACATCTTTTCCTTCAATACTTGAGTTCTGTATTGCTGGGTATGTCAATTTGGATTATGTCTATAGCTCCTTTGCTGTTCAGAACATATACCATTTACTTACATGATTTCAGGTGTGTAGTAGTGGCAACTATCTTGAGTCCTTCAAATTTCTTTTCCTTCATATTTGAAGGTCCTGATCACTTGAAGAATTTGTTTTATCATTGGAACTTTTAAATTGAAGTACTATTTGTCTTGGAGTATGCAGTATAGGTTTCCTTTCTTCCTTGTTTCCCCTCTCTTCCCTCCTTTCCTTTATTTTTGGAGGTGATCACCATATGAATCAAAACAAAACTATCTGGTGTAATTTATGTTAACTGAAGTTGCAGGTTTAGCTCCAAAAAATTCTAGGACTGAAAGGACTAGCAAGCAAAAGGAAAAGTGAAATTGGATGAGAAGCAGAGCACCTATGGAAAAATACAATGGCTATATGAGCTGATTAAAAAGTCAAAGAAAAAAATCAACTGCCTAAGCTAGTTATGCCTTAACTAGACCAAAAGACTTTTCTGTCATAGAAGTGATCCTAGAGCAATAAACTTTCTCTAGGAAAAAGAAACCAGTGTCATGCGCAAATTCTATAATTTGATCTCTTAATAGCAGTAAAGTTCACAGCTCAGAACAGTGGTCAGCAACATGTCCAATTAGACCTTGCTTAAAATCATACAATTTTATTACAGGATTAGCCTTCAGATCATCAGGTGCAAGCTACTTATCTTATGTATGAGAATACTGAGATCCAGGGGAGTGATGTGTGACTGATCAAAGATCACAGCATCAACACAGCTTGGAAGGTGGTAAATCCAGAATTATAGACCCAATTTTCTGACTTCATAGTGATTTTTTTCCCTTCTTTGTTCTTTCTCTTTTCCTCTCCCTCTCTTTCTTTGTCACCTCACTTAGGATAATCTCCCATATTCAGGGGGAATTTTCCTGGTACAGTGAAATTCATTGAATCAATCAGACAACATTTCCTTGATTACTCATTGCATATTGGCAATGACACTAGACACTTTGCTAGACACAAAAGGAAATAATATCTAAACTTTTTGTACTAAACAATTTATTTAATGTACAAAACAAAGCAAACACATAGGAGACTTGCATGTAAATTTATGCAAGAGAAACATTGAAGCCAGAGCATATTCAGGGCATGGAAGGCAGCATTTGATTAATGAAGTTCTTAACAGGTGAGTGTCTGTATCCTGGATACCTTTGGAAGTTTGGGGAAGTCTGTTTACCTCTTCTCAAAATTATGTTGTTAAACTCATAAAACAAAGTAGACAGGATCAAAAGAAAATTGATTATATTGAAATGTAAATATCAAAATATTTTAAAAATAGATTACCAGTTTAAGAGTCCTTGATTTAAAGCATGATTTTAACCTATGAGATTAGTTAGGGCAATGGTCTCTTGTATTTGCTACAGTTTCAGTCAGTTGTGCTAATGAAATATAGCTTATCCAAAGTAATGAAATGCAAATTCATTGTGAATATTTTTCCCGATGGATAAAATTCATTCATGATACTTAATCTTTAACAAGGGACATCAGATTTATCTGAAATGAAGGCTATTATGGAAACTTTTTTTTTCTCTGAATATCAGCATAATTAATCCTCTTTGATCTGCAGCCCTACTCTTTGACCTGCCTGAAGAAAATGTAGGCAACGTTAGAAGTATACTGCCTTCATAAAAAGGGGAAGGACAGCAGGGAGGGTTATGAGGAAGGATTTTGACTATTTTTTTTAAGGAAGGACATATTGCTATCATTAACTGGGGAGGTGTTGGTGGGGGGAAAGAGGAGGATTTTTTTATGGTAAATAGGCAAAATATTGAGCTAGATTTCACCTTGACCTCCAGTCATTTCCTTTAATATTATTGTAATTTTATGACTGTGTATCCTTTGTCCATGAGTCAGGACCAGGGGCAAATTGGTGAAAGTCTGCAAAGCAGAGAGAAGCAAGTCATTACAAGCAGAGTGATTGGCAACTTCAGTAATGAGTAGGAAGGAAATTGGAAGAGAGGTGAATGAAAAAACAGAAGCAATAGCATGGCAAGATCCAGTTACAACTTCTAGCAAGTTACTTTGCCATGGGATTTTGACTTTCTCATGCTTCTCCCTTTTTCCAGCAATAGGAGTTGGGAAGTTTGAATCAGTATCTGAATCGGATTTCATTGAGCTTTGTTTTTGTTTTTGTTTTTTGCTTTCAGGAGTTTACTAAGTCATGTGCAGGTGAAAGAGGAGCTTTGGATGATAGGATGTTCCTGAAGTGCCATGTCAGGGAACTTCAAGAAAGTGCTGTGGAGCCTTGGAATTAAAAAACATAAGGCCAAATCTAGTCTGTTCTATCTTAGAGAGGTTTCATGAGTGGAGACCAATTTTCTGAAGACAGTAAATAAAAATGATGACAAAATTAATCAAATGTAAATGATAGCTGGGAATGTCTGGGAAGTGGAAACTTTAAGAAGGGCTCTAGCACATTGCATAAATCCTTAAAGATGAATTGACAGAAATTAATAGATAAGAATTGTACAGGAGAAGGCTTGGATAGAATGTAAGTGCAGCTAGTTGACTGAGTGTCCACACTGGTAAGATCACATATTTCTCAAAACCTTGATGTATATGATGAAAAAAAATTTATGATGAGCTACATGATCTGCATAGAAAGTTATAAAACAATGCATTAAACATGAGCTTCAGAAGTAAATAGCTAAAAAACAGTATAAAATTCAAAATATAAAAAATATTAGCATTTAATACCTAAATAAAGAAATATTTCGTAGAGGAAATAAAGGAAATCAAGCAGTTTATTAAGACTTTGTACTATATTGATTAAAAAGCAAAAACACGATAACACAGGTGTGCATCAGAATGCAAAGGAAGGCTGGCACCATGGGATTTTCTTGATGAACCAACACTTATAGGGCATTACTTTGACAGGCAAAGTCTTATATTGCTGACAGTTAGCACTATGTCAGCTACTCTAGGAGTTACATCAGGGTCTCAGTCAATTTATTGAGAAAGGAAACAAAGTTAAATGTAACACTTTGTTTTAGCAAGGGAATATGGACATAGACTTTCACCTAGTTATCCAATAGAGAGGAAAGTAAGTTTGAAATGAAAGCCCTACTACATTCATGTAAATTTCACTTTAAGACATATTCCAAAAGGATAGCTACTTTTGTAGCTCATTTAAGCCGTGCTAGGAATACAATATTTACAAGTCTTTGTTCTCTGCAGATCTATGAAATCAGTTTCCAGATTCTGCTATTGTACTTATAAATCCAGATATACTGTCCCATAAAAAAATAGCTTTTGACTGTCTGATAACTAACACAAGCCCTGATTTTAGTAATGGGGAAGAAAAGACAATGTATCCCCTTTTGAGTATATATATATTTTCCTGCAATCAGATTATTTCAATTCTCTGTGACTGTGAATGGCAATAAAAGCAACCACAGCAAAATCAGCCTGTATCCTTATAGGAACGAGAAAACTATGGAAGAACTTTAAATATACTTTAATACTTTTTTTTCTGTCTAAACCTGTGATTTTATCAGAGTAGGAAACTCCTCAGTAAGGAAGCTCCCTCTACCAAGTCTTGTCTCCCTCTACAAATGAAGAGAGAAAGCTCTCTAGAACTTAGCAAATGGTCTTATCCTGTCACTGTAGCTGAAAAAAAAAACTTTCCTTCTCTAACACACCTGGTGATGTATCTCTGAAATTATCTAGGCCTGTCCATAGACAATGACTCTATCAGTCTGAGTTGGTTAAAACCTGCCACAGTTGGAGGTTCCTTTAACAATAACCTTGAAAAGTCCAGGGTTAGTTCTATTTTGTTTACATGAGGGAACAAGTAAGACACAAATAAATCTCATAGTCATAATTCTAGTTGTCTCATTCTATACTACCACCACTAATCTTAACATTCCACCAGCCCCACTACCTATCAACTGAATTAAAAAGCATGCAAATTCCTCAGCATCTTATGAAAGCATTCAGTAATGAGGAGATTGAAATTTCAGTTTTCCTTATTTGCTTTTTTTCCTGCCTTATTCTAAACAAGTCTTGAAGAGATTCCCCTTGACCCCCTTTTGTTCTCTGAACTTGACCTCTAGAATCTCCTTTATGCAGAGTATAAAGGTCTGGCTCCATTCCCTAACAGAATAATGGATGTCATATTCTTCCCCAATCTCCAAATCATCCCCTTCTGCAGTTGCACAAGATACTTGGATATAAGAGTTCTCTCCCACAGCTGGGTATCTCAATGACTTGCCTTATCTCACTATGGTAACTATGGTTGTCAACTGGCTATTATTGGACTAAGTTGCAGTATAGAAAATAAATCCACACAAATCATCAGGTATTATTTTGTATAATACCAATGAAGCTAAGTAGAAAGAGATAGAAAGTGAAATTTCATTTAAAATAAATAGTACATAAAACACTTGGGTGTCTGCTCAGTAAGATAAAAAAGAACTCTATAAATATAACTACATAACATCGCTAACAGAAACACAATCAGATTTTCTATATGAAATTGAATTAATTGATTCCTTTACTCATGTGACAATCTACATAGTAGATCCTCTGCAATGGAACACTTTCACTCTGGGTAAACTTTGTAGTTCAGATATGATTTGGAATACTAGTTGGTCATGAGTAGATTGAGCCAATACATTAAAAATTATAGTACCTAAATTTATTTATTCCTTGTTATCCATTTGATATTCATTTGATCCTTAAAATAATCCTGTACCTGAAATCACAAAAGGATGATCATAACTTTTTCACAGATGAGGGAAAAAAGTCAAAACATCATAAAATTAGGGCCGAAGCATCCTTAAAGTTTACCTACTTCAACTCCTCTGATTTTCAAAATGAGGAAACTGAGGCCCAAAAAGATTAAATGACTTGTCCAAGGTCACAAAAGCTGAGTTATCAGAAACATGATTTGAACACTACTCCTTTGATTGTTAAATCAACATTCTTTCCAGTGTATGCTTTCTAAAACTAAGTGACTTGCTGAAGTTCCCATAGACTTCAATTTTATAGCAGTGTCTGAACTCATATTTTCTAAATGCAAATATAGTAACAGAGTGCCTTTGGGCAAGAAAATAAAAAATTGGGACAGGAGGTAGAGGAGAAAGTGGTCACTGTTACACAGGCTGTGTCAAGGAACAGGTTAAATCATCTTTAACATTTCTGAAGATTTCATATGCTATTTATAGTCTAATCTCGATAAATGTCAAGAGAAAAAAACAAAATAAAAACTCTTTAACAACTTTCTATATCACAGGAGTAATATACATTCCTCAAATATACATTAAAATTGTTTGCTAGTGAATATGTATGTATATATGTACATAGATATGTATGTATATGGAATCTGAAGTACTTTCATTTCATCATATTTCCTTAGTGTAGCTGACCAATGAACTCAGAGCAAGAAATATGTTGTAAAGGCAGGATTCTAGGTTTCTAATATACAACTGCAAGATAATCCAGGAAACTATTCTTTATTTTATTTCTTGGTTAAGAGTCAAAAGAAAGCATCATATTTTCCATGTGATGAAGGCTCATTTAACTCTTGATAAAACAAGTTCATATTAGAATAGAATTTTCATAAACAAATATGAATTACCAGTCCTCTACTAACAAATATATCCACTTTTACCCTACACACAAAAAAGTATGAGTATTTAGACAATATGTAACATTACACAGTTCTTGAAATTTGGGGGTAAAAACAAATTTCACTTTTTAATTAATAAAAAATCCTTACCACATTCCTTATCACTTCCTACCCTTTTAAATGAGGGAAAAAAGAGGATCTATGATTGAGCACCAAGATATCATAGGCAGAGTAGTTCATTTGAAATCAGGAAACCTGCAAATCACACTTAATCCAATAGCATCCACATACAGAGATCTAGAAGAAAGCTGTCCTTGGTCATGTTGACTGCAAACTTTAAAGAGGATTTATGGGAAGTGATGGAAAAAAGATCTTTTTCCCTTTCCCCTCCATGAGATAGGTTAAAATATAAAACCATAAATCTCATAACTGAATTAAGAAGTTTAAAATATGAAGTTTATCACTGAAGTTTAAAATAATTACATGTTAGGAATCCCTATTCACACATCATCACTTGGGTAGAACTATTTCTGTAGGCTGTTGATGTGCCTGTTCCATCCATTTTTTTGTCCATTCTAGCTAGCTTTAGTTTCTGAGAATTACATTTATTTCTCTCATATCTAATTAGGTGTTTGGGCCTTGGTAATACCTGATTCATCTATTCTTGTTGGGAACATTTTTGCATTGATGTTAGGGTTTTCTTTTTAATATAATATGTCTAAGAACCTGGGTAGGAGATGGTGGGGGGGAAGTAGAAAAAAAAAAGACTGTGGGACTCAAAGGTCAAAGTCTGGCATAATCATTCTGCCTTAAATGAACCCTGGGTAAAACTCTTTAAAATAAATGACAACTGTATTTGGGGTAATCACAAGAACCCATAATGTTTCCAATAGAGTAGGGAACTGTGAAAAGATTACTGCCTCCATTATAAAGAGCCTGGGCTAAAAGTCTGTGTTCTTGGTCACTTAAAAGCAGCTTTCAGTTTTCTCTTCATTTATAAAATGAAGGAGCTGGATAAAATGACCTGAGAGGTCCCTTTCTATAATCTTTAATCTATAGCAAAACTTTTAGGGAACTTGTGAGATTAAAGTATTTTTAACAAATGTTTGAATGTACAATATTCTGTATACACAATATACTGTGAAGATTGGCCATATTACAATAGATCTATGGTAGTCTATAAGATTTAAGTACAAGGACTTATAAAGTAAAGTTAATGCTCTCCTTCTGTTTGGCTCTCATTGTTTTTTCTGAAGATTTTCCCAAACCTGAATAAAAACAGAGCAGAATAGATTTGAAACCTAAATTGGCTTTATTTATTTTTTTTTGTAGTGAATAGAATGAAATCAGGAATAGATTTTGGAGCTTTTCAAAAACCATGAGTCCAATTTTTCTACTAACCTTACTTATAAGTCATATTTATTAGTCTTATTCTTATTCGATTGAAGTTTTTTATGTTCCCTATGAGTACGGTGATTTGTTTTCTTTTGACTTTTTTCATAATACTCAGAATTTGGTTCAAGGTTGCTGGATTTGGAAAAGAAAAGTACTGCATTTAATTCTTTTGTCAACATTTAAATTTAAATAAGTTGCTTTTGACACAGGTTCTTTGAATTGCCTGTCCAAATCAAAAGTTCAATCCATTTGATTGTAAACAAGAAATTTGAAAAGATCAGTTTTGTGTTTCATCTTAAGAGCAACAAGAGATATTCAGGCCCCATTTAAGGGAAATTCAGCCCCATCCCCCTTAGTTAGCAAAAAAATTAAAATCTATTGAGGAGAAGTAAAGAGATTATTCTAAAACAACTAATAGCTCATAGTGCTTTATTAGTAAAAATAAAATAATTTGATAAGAATTTTATACATCTTATTTTCACAGTTTCACATATAGACAATATTTTTTGTAAAGGAAGAAAGAAAGAATTATGTGAACATGGTTATCTCAGTGCTATGTCAATTCTGCTTCACCTGCAAAATGAGAAGTTTAACAAAAGAATAATGTGCATTGATGATATTAATGCAAATTAAAAAAAAGAAACTAATCTTTGAGAAAGCTAAAAGCCAATAAGAGAAACAAGCTAAGGGAAGCAAAGCCAAGGTATGATTATGTAATCATATACATATGATTATGATGGAATACTATTGTGCTATAAGAAATGATGAACCAGATGTTTGCAGAGAAACCTGGAAGTATTTATATGAGCTGATGCAGTGAAATGTAAAGTTTACAAAGTAACAACTCTATTGTAAGAGGACCAGCTGTGAATGACTTAGCTATTCTCAGGAATGCAGTGATCCAATACTACTTGGAAGTATGATTCAAAATGGTAAAAATGCTATCTATCCACAGAGAAAGAACTGATGGTATCTGAATACAGATTGAATCATACTTTTTTTTTAGTTGTATTTTTCTTGAGGTTTTTGGGGGGCTTTGGTCTATGTTTCCTTTCACAACATGACTATTATGGAAATGTTTTGCATGATTACACAAGTATAACATCAAATTGCTGGCCTTCTTAATGGGGTGGGGGGAAGGAGTAAGGAAGAGAATTTGGAACTTAAAGTTCTGGAAATGGTTGCTGAAAAAAAAATTTAGTATGTAACTGGGGAAAATAAAATACTAAAAACTGTTTAAATTTAAAATTAAATTTGAATTTAAAACTTTAAATAATTAAAAATTCTTTATACAGGTAACTGTGGAAAAATAAAATATTAAATAAAAACAACTGAAAAGGTTAAGATAGAGAAAGAAAGGATGAGCAGGCAGATTTAAGAAAAACCTGGAAAGATTTACATGAAATGAACTGAGTGAAATGAGCAGAAGCAGAAGATCATACACAGTAACAGAAATATTGTGTGATGTTCTACTATATTAGACTTAGTTCTTCTCAGTAATACAATGATCCAAGACAATTCCAAAGGACTCATGATGAAAAATGGGATTTACCTACTGAGACAGAATTGATGGTGTCTGAATGTAGATAGAAGCATACTATCTTCAATTTGTGTGTGTGTTTTCCTTTTATTCTGTTTCTTCTTTCATAACATGATAAATGTGGAAATATGTCTTGCATGATTGCACATGTACAACATGTATCAAATTGCTTGTCATCTTGGCAAGGGAGGGAGGGAGAAAAAATTGGAACTTAAAATTTAAAAAAAAGTGAATGCTGAAAATAGTCTTTACATGTAATTGGAAAAAATAAGATACTTTTAATTTTTAAAAATGCATTTCAAGAACAACTACTGAAACATACTACTTTACACACCACTTTCTTCTTAGAAGAGAAGTTAGAAATTAGGAGTACGAAATGTGTCATATATTGTCAGATGTCACCATTCCAGTTGTTGTTAAATGAACATTTTTTTCTTTTCTACAAGGGAAGATTCAATTATGGATGTTGGCAGGATTAAGTTCTCATCTCATTTTACATCAATTCATATAGGTATTGCCATGGCTTTTATGAAACCACACCCTTGCCATTTCTTCTACTATAGTAGTAATCTGCCATAATCTTATGACGCATGTTCAGTCATTCCCCAATTTATTAGCATTCCCTCAATTTCTATTCTTTACCCTAAGAAAATACATAATATTTTACATAATATATTTTAATATTATAAATTTATTTGTAAATATAGATCTTCCCCAAGTATATTGCTTGCATGTTAAATATGGTTGGATTCTGGTTTCCAATTCATTTTGCTATCCACTTCTGTTCTATGGGCTAGCTCATCTCAATCACATTTACATTCACAATTATGAATACTGTGCATTCTCTTGTTCTTTTCTCTTTCTTTTTACCATGTAGCTCCTTAAAAGTCTATCTTGCTTTTGAACAGTGCCTCCCACAATTCTGCCTCTCCTTTAATATACGCCACCTCCAAATATCTCATCACTTTCCCATCCTATCTTCCTATTGGTAAGAAAGATTTCTATATCCAAGAGAGTGTGTACATATTCTTCTTTTTGAACAAATTCCAATAAGAGCGAGGTTTAAGCATTACCCACCCACCTCCATTTCAACCTCCACTTATAAAAGCTCTCCCTGTTGCCATAGTAGCTTTGTATGGTCAAGTTCTTTTTAGATGTTTGCTCATCATCCTAGTATATTTCTTCACTTTGAACTTTTTGTTAAAGTTTGTTGCTTCTCACCTGGGTATGGGAGGTAATGTGCCATGCTTCAGGATTTTTTCATGGTGTTGTTTTCAAAGTTAGTTCTAGGGATTTGCAAGGTTTAGTATTTCCAAGGTAATGTGGTAAAAACTTTCCTGGTCTGTGTTCTTGTCTCCCCAGGAAGGGCCATTGCTCCTCTGAAACCCCAAGTGCTAATACTCCACTGGCCCCTGGAACTGTGACTGAGGTCACTTGTGACTGACCAATATTGTTCTTCTCCATTCTGGAACTGCAACTTAAAACTGCTTATAGGTGATAGAGTTGTCAATCATTGCTAGCTACACACAGTGCCAGAAAAGGGTCCCCTGTAAATTTTTTCTGACAAGATCTCTAAACACCCTTACTATATTTGGGCTGACAGCTCCCAAAGCTGCTGTTCCTGCTATTCATGCTGTGCTTTGTGCCTCTGCCTATTCCCGATGTTATAGACTCATGCTATGAAACTTCTTAGTTGTCTTAGCTGGAAAAATCTTTCTCTCTGACCTTTCATTAGATTTGCTGCTCCAAAATTTGATTTCACGTGTTATTTAAAGTTGTTTGGAGGGGAATATTTGCAGATTTAACCTGAGTCTTGGTCTGCACTGGTGTGTGTTTGGTGGCTTGTTCTAAAAAAGTATACAAGATGGAATTTTGGTTTACTGAATCAAGCGCTTCATTTCATAATAAACAAACAATAAATACAATGGAATTTTTTTTTATTTTTATACATCTATTAGGTGATTGTGACATCATAACTTGTATATTGTTGAATGTTGTGTGTGTGTGAAAACTGCTGTTCCTTACTAAAATTATAGTAATGATACCTTCAATTCATGTAGTGATAACTTTTATAAGGACTTTGTATGGATGGAATAGTAGTCATATAGGTCAGTAATTACTGTACTTCCTCCAGGCACTTTTATGTTTGTTTGGTCGTAATAAAATCTGAGATGCTGTAGATTCTGTGTCTTCTCTTTAGATACTTGCATATTGTTATCTTAATTCCCTAACAACTTTATAAATGTTCCAACAATTCCCTCCCACAACCAGAATACATCTCCACTATATGTACTTGGTCTAACCCCACTGAGATTTTCCCACATATGCTCTTTTTAATGGCATTTCTACTTCCTTTATATGAATCTTGGGGACCGTGATGTTAGTGTCCCAGTATGATGGCTCCATTGTCAATTAAAAAGTGTGTTTAGCATTTTGTTTCCATTTTGCATCTTCATAGGCTTTCATTTCATTCATTGGGGACTTTGTTTCCCTGGATTTCTTGCCCAGATTTACCTAATTAGATTTTACCCTCTATTGATTCTCTCTACTTTATGAGATAATACTGTTCATAATTATCCACCATCTTTTGTCTTTTGGTAAGATTTAACATATGCAAATGTGCTAATCAAATCTTGTTTTGGTAGCCATTTTCTCAATTTGTCACTTTAAATTTTTCTGGAAAAGATGCTTTCTGGATCCTTTTAGTCTTCATATAAGTGGCAGTTGATTTACTCTGGTTTACCTTCATAGTAAAAAAGTTAGTGTCTATTTAAATTCTATTGTCCATTTCCTGTCTAAGCTTTAATTATTTGTTTAAATGTCTTAGAATTAATTTGCTTCAGTTGAAGACCATATCTTTTCCCACTATTGATATTCTTGTATTTTACTAGTTATGATCTTAGCTCTGATGAGTCAAATCCTTACTGTACAAATTTTCTCTCATTAAAAGTTGTTATTTTGGGATAATCTATTCTACTCAATTAAGATTAATTCTCATATTACCTCTAAGAAGAGCTATAATGATAATCCTGAAATTTATACTGGTTTATTTAATTTTTTAAATTAAATTTTATGTTTATTTTTAGTTTGCATCATTCATTTCCACAAGATTTTGAGTTACAAATTTTCTCCCCATCTTTCCCCTACCCAGCACCCCAAAATAGCAACTCCACTGAATACCACCTCCCCCAATTTTCTCCCTCCTATAATCCTCCCCTATGCCCCTTCTGACTTTCCAGGAGGGCAAGATGGATCTCCATGCCCCAGTGCCTGTATAGCTTGTTTCCCAGTCATATGTAAATATATATATATATATGTATAAATATATATATATATATATATATATATATATATATATATTAACTTTTGATTTTAAAACTTTAAATTCCAGATTCTTTCCTTGCCTCCATAATCACCCACCCTTACTGGGAATATAAACAATTCAATATAGGTTGTACATGTGAATCTATGCAAGACATATGCATAGTGGATATATTGTGAAAGACTGACTATATTTCCCTCCATGCTATCCTGCCACGCACTTGTTCTATTCTTTACTTTGATCCTGTCCCTTTTTAAAAGTGTGTGCTTCAAGCTTCCCTCCCCCCAATCTACCCTCCCCTCCATCATCCCTGCTCTCATCCCTTTCACTCCTACTCTCCTGTAGGGTGAGATACCGTATTTAGTGTGTATGTCATTCCCTCCCTAAGACAAATTAAATGAGAATGAAGTTCACTCATTCCCCTGTGCTTTCCAGTTCTTCCCCTCAAGTGTAACAATTTTCTCTTGCCTCTTCTATATGAGATAATTTAACCCATTCTGTCTCTCCCCATCTCCTCTCATTATATGAGTCTCTCAACTCTCAATTTCACCTTTTAAATATCATCCCTTCCTGTTTAATTGATCCTTTGCCATCTGCCTATGTATACCTGTACACATATCTACACACACTCACATATGTATTCATGCACCCAAATACCCTCCTATATAGACATATATGTATATGTATATATATATATATGTTTGTATGTATGTATACATTTAGATTCCCTTCAACTATTCTCATACTGAAAAAAGTTGCATAAGTTACAATTATAATTTTTCCATGTAGGCATATAAATAGTTCAACTTTTATAAATTCCTTATGATTTCTTTTCCCTGTTTACCTTCCCATTCTTCTCTTGCTTCTTGTATCTCAATGTCAAATTTTCTATTCAACTCTGTTTTTTTTTCATCATGAATGCTTGAAAGTCCTCTATTCATTGAATGACCATATTTTCCCTGAAATATGATGCTCCATTTTGCTGGGTAGGTGATTCTTGGTTTTAATGCCAGATCATTTGACCTCCAGAATGTCATATCCCAAGCCATTCCATCCCTCATTATAGAAGCTGCCAGATCCTGGGTTATCCTGATTATTTTTGTACAATATTCAAATTGTTTCTTCCTGGCTGCTTGTAATATTTTCTCCTTGATCTGGGAACTCTGGAACCTGGCTATAATATTCCTAGGAGTTTTATTTTTTGGATCTTATTCAGGAGGTGATTGGTGGATTCTTTCAACCTCTATTTTGCTCTCTGATTCTAAAACATCAGGGCAATTTTCCTTGATAATGTCTTGAAGGATGATTTCTATGTTCTTTTTTTGATCATGACTTTCAGGTGGACCAATATTTTTTAAATTATCTCTCCTAGAACTATTTTCCAGGTCAGTGGTTTTTCCAGTGAGATATTTCACATTGCTTTCTATTTTTTTTTCATTCTTTTGGATCTGTTTAATAGTATCTTGATTTCTCATAAAGTCACTACCTTCCATTTGCTCCAATCTAATTCTGAAAGGATTATTCTCTTCAGTGAGCTTTTAATATTCTTTTTCCATCTGGCAAATCTGGCTTTTGAAGGCATTCTTCTCCTCATTGGCATTTTGAGCCTCTTTTTCCATTTGATTTAGTCTATTTTTAAGGTATTATTTTCTTCTGTCAGGTTGTTGACTGTCTTTTCATGATTTTCTTGTTTCATTTTCATTTCTCTTCCCACTTTTTTCCTCCATTCTCTTATTTGGTTTTCAAAATCCTTCTTAAGCTTCTCTATGGCCTGTAACAAGTTCGTATTTTTCTTAGAAGCTTTTGGTGCAGGTGTTCTGACTTTGTTGTATTCCTCCTGTTCCATGCTTTGATCTTTTTTGTCCCCAAAATAGGAGTCTACAGTCAGATTGGCGAGCTTGCTTTGCTTTCTTTCCTTGCTCATGTTGTCACTCAATTACTTGATTTTGAGCTTTTTGCCACCATAGAGAGGGGAACTTTTTTCCAAATTGCTGTGGTTTTCTCAGCTGGCAGAGCTATTAGTTGGGTGCCCTCTCTGAATCTTCCACATACTCTGGCTTACTGGTCATGTACCCCAGGACCTCCACTCTATACAGGGATCCAGATCCAAGCAAGTTAAAGAAAGAGCAATTACCCTTCATACTGGTTGCTTGGTCCTCCTACAATCTGCAAGCCAGGAGCCTTGAAGCAGTCACGCTTCTGCGGTTGCCACACCTCAGTCATTTCTCCCTCTGGAGTCAGAGGCTGGACCACATTCTTGGATTCGCTGTTCCCAAAATCCACTTACCTCTCACTTTGTGTTTGGCATTTTATGGGTTGATAATTGTGTAAAACTGCCACAGCTTCTGGTGATCTACTCTCCTGACATCCCTCTAGCTGAGGCTGCTTGGGGTACCCTGAGGCTAAAACCTTGGGCTCACACAGGGTTGGGCTCAGCTCCCAGAGCACTGGGATGGCCCCTTCCTGCCAGCCTGCCAGGCTATCTTCATCAGGAGATTAGTTTCTCTCTGTTACTTTGTGGGTTGTGTAGCTCTAAAGTTTGTTTAGAGTCATTTTGACATGTATTGAAGGAGGTGGAAGTGGTAGCTGTGCGGAAGTCCTGTTCCTACTCCACCATCTTGGCTCCCGAGGTTTATTTAATTTTCCAGAGTCTGAATGCCTCAGATCACCCCTTTTTCTCTCTAAGTCTCAAGTTGCAAGTTTTATCCCAATTCTCACTCCTAGTACACTCAGATAAGTGATCAAATAATTAAGTAATCTTTCTCTGTTTTAAGTACCTTTCTTCCTACTTCCCAACAATGTTGCTTAGGATGCTCCCTGTCATAACCGTGACTTTCAAATCCATACCTCCTTAGCCAGGCTTCTCTTGAGCTAAGCTAAGTTTATTTTGTTAAACTCTTCTGTGGTCCTCTCAACATGGGTTTGTTGGGTAGACATTGTTCTGGATAAGGCCTTTGGTGGCTAGACTCAGTCTACTAAGTCATGAATCTCTGATTCTCAATTGAGTTTAAAAAAAATTGTTTTGCTTCTAAATAGTAAGAAAAGACTTGGACAAAGCAGTGCAATGTATATATTTTGTTCCCAAAGGATATTGCTGTGAAAGTGCCAAATCTTTCTAAATCTCAAGAATGTAGACTATCTCAGTCTTCAAAATACATTTCAAAATGTAATTTGTAGTTGACATACTGCATTCTTTATGCATCATACACGCAGAGCTTTCTGATATGGTCAAGAACAATGTCTAGGTTGGATCTGAAATTATGAGCCTAAGTGTAGAGGAATCTGGTTTTGATGCAAAAACCCTAAATACCAAATCCTAAGTGTTCCTCTAGAACAGGACAAAATGTTACTTATGATGGAGTCTTTTGTTACAGATTAGCAAATGGAATGTACCTGCCTGTCTAGGGTCCTTAAAATGAAATATATACTTTTGTTATATGCAGATTTCTCAAGGACTTGAATGAAGTATTTGTAAAAGTGAATGCATTTAGCTCTTGTACTATTTCATCAATACTTTCAACTATCACTTGTTAACCACTAGCTTGATGTAGTTTATTATCCATAACAATGCAGCTTCTGTTTTGAAAAGATTACAGGCAGTCCTCATTTTAAAATGAGTCCTGTTTCAAAAGTTCACTGTTAAGTTGGTTGTTTGGAAATCAGAGTGTATTTTTCATAGAATTAAAATCAGTATTTTTTCAGCCACAGAATAGAATAAATTGTTCATGTGTTATATTTGGGGGGGGGCAGGATGGAAGAGGTGCTGTCCTGTGAAAATAATCACTAACTTTATAATTATTTCTCTATGGAAATGATCTCCTGTTTCCCCAGAGAGAGGGGTGCCTTGGTCACTGTCTGTGGGTAAGGAGGGCATTTGCTTAGAGGATATATACAGAAAACAATTCAGCCATTTTTTGTTGCTGTTGTTATTGGGGTCTCTGGAAGAATTTATCAGCTATATGGAGGTTTAGGATGTTGGTATTCATAAGCTCAGGAGTTTTTGTACATATGCACAGATATGAATGAGCTATGATTGTACTAATGAACTTGTTTTCTTTTAACTAGGTGCACATTGGGTTGGGTGCACATCCCTACAAAAAAAGACCTAACACTATAACTGAAACTTGTTACAGGAAATGGGAGACAGAAAACAAAATCAAACAACAAATTAAATATATTGTAAGGAATTTTTGTATATGGCATGGAATGATTTTTGCTTTCTTTTTTTATGGAATTGGCATAAATTGGCAATATTGCATTCTCTTTCAAAGGAATTAGAAAATATATTGTTATGTCAGTATACTACAGACATTTAAGCCAGAAGATGTAATTACATGATAAGTTTTTTTGATGTGGAAGCAAGATATAACAGCAACAGTGTTTTTTTTTCTACCTAGCCATCTTATAGAAGTTTTTCTCTTTCTGATGTATGCAGTGTAGATGATAAATCTTTGTTTTGACTTCATGAAAATTTATTTTTCAATATAGAGACCACCTTAAAATCCCCCTCTAATGTTTTACCATAGTGTGAGGGTCTCCTTGGTTTCCAAAGCCTATGTCAATGGAGTACAAGTTTAATCAGGTCCTATAAAATTAGGCAGTGTGGGTCTGATGGTAAGTTATACCATTTAGCACAAAATATATTTTCTAAGTTAAAAGAAACTATCATAAATTTGCCTTCATGATAATTACTTTTGTGTGTTACTAAGATTCCTAAAACTTTTCTCTTAGTTAAGGATATATGATGCTTCAATGGAGCTAACATCCATATTGAAACAATTAAATCTCCTTCAAATAGTAGAGCAAAAAAACCAAAAGAACTGAATTTCTGGATATAGTTCTGGACAATATGAAAATTATTGCTTAGTTGAAAATTATGGAAACCTTGGGAAGAGTGGACCATATCATCTTCTATCTCATGATAGATAAAGAAGACATTGTCAAGCGTGTTCTGACAGATAATCCAGATTTCAATTGAGTGGATTTTTTTTTTAATTTCAAGAAACAATAGGAAGAACCCATGGCTCAAAAAAAGCAAATTACTTTAAAGAATGTGAGACTGATAACACAAACACAAATAAACATGCAAAAATATTTTTTCATTTAATAAATAATAAATATGCATTTCGTATATATGGGACACCAATACAAATTATACACACAATATAATATCTACATGTATACACATATGTGTTTATATATGTATTTATGTGTATATATATATATATATTTGTGTATACATACATACATATTATAAAATAAAGGCAAAAGTAAGATGAAGAATATAAGAATGCAATAGTACCACAACTTGGGATAGATATGATGGTGAACATGATTAAAGCAGACAGAATTAAATGACTACCTTATGAAAATTACATATATATGTATATGCATACTCATAAATATATGTGTATATAAAATACACACATACATACATACATACATACATCTTTTGTGTGTGTGTGTATTACCAAGAAGAGTTATCCTCAAACTGAGGAGGATAAGGGGAAAAAAGTGGAAAAGATGAAATAAGAACCTCAGATAAGTGGAAAAAAAATAATAAAAACACTGGATAGGATTAACTACATGAATCAGTAGAATTAATGATATTTTTCTAGTATATTTCATAAAATTATAAATTTAAACCAGGAAGGGAAATTAGAAGCCATCTGGTGCATTCCTTGTCTTTATAGATAAAGAAACTCAGACCATGAGAAAATTAGTGGTGTTGATTCAAGGAAAAATATCTAATGAATTATTAAAGAGAGAGTTGATGAGCACTTGCAATGTAAAGTGGTCATTATGCATCAGCTTGAGTTTATCAAGAATAAGGCCCACTGGCATGAACTCTTTTTTCCATTAATGGCAGGGGAAAATGCACTCAAAATTATTTGCAACATTGTTTACCTGAGTTTCATAAAGTAACTTTCTAAAGTTGTACATATTGTACATCTTTGTAGATAAAAGTAAGAGATGTGAGCTAGGTGATACCACACTTAGGTGAACTTGCAGTTGGTTGAAGAGACTTGAAAGTGTTGATTAATGGATACTTGCCAATGTGGATTACATCAGCTGTGGAATGTCTGAGGACTTCCTTTGATCTGTCTTGTTTAACATTTTGATCAGTGACAGATCTGATACCATCTTTCTGCTCAAAATGTGGCAGTGTGACCCTACTGGCTCTAGATTTCAATATAAACTTTCCAGCCTGACATTGAACAGACTCCATAATCTCATTTCAAATTTATTTTCTAGACTTATTTTATATAACCCTCCATCATACGCTATATTCCAGACAAATAAGTCTGCAACGTGTTTGCCAATCTTGACATTTCATCTCCCATCTTCCGGGTTTTTGCAAGCTGATTGACCTTTGCCTCTTATCCTTGTCTTTCTTCACAATTTATCTCAGGTGAAAACTTATCCATTCAATACAGAACACATTTATTAAGTTCTTACTTGAATAAGACACTCATTTGAAAAATACAAAGACAAAAATGAAATTGTCACTAACCTCAAGAAGCTTTCAGTTCTTCTGAAGGGAGAGACAGGAATAGGTGAGGAGTGGGGAGGAGGCATAGCATGTACACAGCTCATTAAATATATATATATATATATATATATATATATATATATATGTGTGTGTGTGTGTGTGTGTGTGTGTGTGTGTGTGCGTGTGTGTGTAATCATACCTATTTCAAGTGGGTAAAGGGATTAAAAAATGAAGGGATTAGAAAAGGCTCAATGTAGGAAGTGGCATCTGAGCTGTTCTCTGAAGGAAGCTAAGAATTAAAAAAGATAGAAATGGAAAGGGAATACAATCCAGGTATCTATGACTATTCATTAACAGAAGCAAAAAATGAAATTCTGTGCTCAGAGAGCCAGTAGCAGGCCAATTTTACTAGCATTGAGGGTGCATGCAGGAAAATGACAAGAAATAAGATGAGAAAGTTTGTTTTAAAATATAAATTTGACAAGTGTCTTAAGTGGATTAGAAAGAGGAAATACTTAAGAAGGGTGAATAATTAAGAAAATTATACAAAAGTAGGGCAAATGGTGAAGAGATTTTGAATGAAGAGAGAACAAACAATACATTGTTGAGATTGTTGTTTGTCCATTTTTGAAGATCAATAACATCATAGGGCATTGTCTTGATTTGTATGTGTATTGGATTTAAGTGAGGCAGAGTTACGCAGTCTTTAGCCTCACTCTCTCTTCCAGAGTCATCTAAGTCCAGTGGCCAGACCAAAATCAGGACAACTGGCAATGGTCTGAGATGCAGTGAGTGGATGACCCTGCCATCTTTGATATCTGATCAAGCTCTAAGTACTTCACAGTGCCTGCTTCAGCCATCTTCATGATCATTGGAAAAAAAATGTTCTCATCTACCTATTCTGATATGGGAGGCCTTCACATGCTTGGGGGGGGATACCCCAGTAACTCACCAATGCAGTTACTACTATTGTAAAGAAATAATACAATTTGGTAACTGAAAGGATATGTGGTTGTAGCAGAGGTAAGTATCAAGGACGACCCCAAGAATTTGATCTTGGAATTACTGCAAGGATGGTGGTACACTCAGTAGAAAATGGAAGGAGATAGATTGATGGGGTCAAAATAGAATTAACTATATATTTTAAATGAAAAGTTTGTGATGTATAATTTTGAGCCAATGGCACAGAGATGAAAAAGAAAAAAAAAAGCCTTTGTAACCAACAAGATCACCAAGCGAAATTGTGGAAAGTACTACAAGAAGTTTCATTTCAGTCATGGTATAAGACGTTAGAGTGGAAGAATGGAGAAAAGCATGGAAAATGAGTAACTGGAGGGAACAAATATAGATGGACCTTTGTAGGAGTATGACCATTAAAGGGATAATGTCTTCTAGATTCTGAAAGAATAGCAAATTCAAGCAAAAGTTTTGGGGTTTTTTTGTTTGTTTTTGTTTTTTGTTTTAAGCAATTGGGGTTAAGTAACTTGCTCAAGGTTACACAGCCAGTTATTTCTGGGTGTGGTGCTGAGTGTCTGAGCCTGGGATTCAATAAAGGTTTTCTTTTTAAGGAAGTCAGAGATCTGGATATATTTGTAGGCAATGCAGAAAAAGCCAGTGCATAAATAGAGAAGATTAAAAAAAATAGATAATTGATAGGGCAAAACTGTTGGAGGAAATGAGAATGGACTCGATTAACTTTTAACAAATATTTACAAATGTCTATTATGAGATATACTATACACACACACACACACACACACACACATGGCTATCTTATATATTCCAGGGATATAAACAATCCCTGCCCTCAAATAGCATAAAATAAATTTAGAGGAAACACCATGGACACAAAGTCAACATACATACTTATTTTAAGTACATAGATAGTAATGGCTATGGGTGGGGGTACTATCAATTAGGTGACGCATGAATTGAGTTTTGACAATATGGCATCATGAGAACAAATGAAGATATTGAGCCTGGGCAAGGAGAAGGGGAAAAGTAGCAAAGAAGGTGAAAATGGGGATAATGAGATTTTGTGAGATATAAAGTAGAAAAGAAGAAGGAGCTTGTAGTGAACCAATTGTATTTTCTCAGTACAGTTTTCCACAAACTTCTCCTTAAACACTCAAATTGATAAGATCCTCTCTGCCCTCAAAAAATCTTGCATTCATTTACTTATATTCATTTTGTGTCTTCCAATTTAACATAAGCTCCTTGAGGACAGACACTGATGAGGTTTCAAGTTCTGAGGACTAAGAGTACCTTGCATATAGTACACACTTATACCTGCTGATTTAAATGATCTTTGATGAAAGCACAAATATCATACTTATCAAATTTCCCATTTGCAAGAACCTGGAAAGGATAGTAAATTCCCTGAATCACAGAACTGGCATATAAAAAATATTGTTAAGACCTTGGGCTGTTGAAAATCTATTATATATGTAAGAGGTCAATGATATGGTTAAACAACATGCTAAGGGAAAAAAAAATCATCTTTGGCTTAAGAAGACTAAAAATTCAACATGACTCAACATTATATTATGATAGACAAAAAAGGTTCATGTTAACTTAGGTTATATTAATGGAAGAGAAATGGCTAGAAAAAGGGTGATTGTTTCATTATAGTCTGCACTCGTCAGAGGACATATGGTGTATTGGATTTAGTCTGAGCATCACAGCTTGTGTGACAAGCTGGAATGAGAACAGAAGAGGGTGACCAGGATGATGAGGGGAACGGAGACAATGCCATGTGAGGATTAGTTGAAGTAACAGGATATATTTAGTCTAGAGAAGAGAGAGAGGACTTGAGAGAGATGGAAAATAAGACCAGTCTGAAAATATTTGAAGAATTATCATGTAGAAAGCAACATTAGACTTATTTTAGTTGATCCCAGTTTGGGCCAATAGGTAGAAACTGCTGAAAAGGTAAATTTCATCTTAATATAATGAAAAATTACCTGACAATTAGAGGTATCCCAAAGAAGAAAACATATCATCAAGATTATCATTTCTTGATCATCTGAGGACTTATAACAGAGTTTACCTGACTACATATAGATGTGGTATAAGGGAATATCTATTGTAAAATCAGATATCAGTTGAATTTTTTTAATTTCTGAAGTTACCCATGACTCTCAGATCCTATGATTCTATTACTCACTTCAATGTCTGTTCTACCCAGAATATATTAAACATATATCTAAATATGCAGAGGATTCACATGGATAGTCAGAATCTCTGAAGGACTATGCATAATGTAGTTTATTCATAAAACCCTCCTACCTCTTTCTGCAATGGTAAGGGAATTTGAAGATCTTTCCTGCCCCTTAATAGGCCTTGATAATTTGAAGATTTTACCTAATCCTTAACGAGCGTCACTTGGAGCCCAACAAAAGAATCTTGATTAGTGGAGTCTTAATTTTCAGGAAGGCCTACACCTCTGTTACTTTGTAATTAGGCAGTAGGTAATGAAGGTTGTGATGTCCTCTGACCCTGAGTCTCTGGGTAGCTGTTGAGCCCCTGGCTTTGAAAACCCAGATGGTTCTTCTTTCTCCAGTAACTAACTATGTAGGTATGTAATAGTCAGACATCTAGAAGTCCTTTCCTTTGGCATGTTGAATTGTGTTATTTTCTCTGTGTTTTTTTGTCTGCTTGTAATTTCTGTTTGTATTTTCTCTAAAGTTCAGGGTGCTGACTTTTTCCCCTGAACTTATTTGATTAAAGTAAGATTTTTAATCCTTATTCTTTTTTTAGTTGCCTTCTTTTAGAAAAGCAGATAAATGAACCTGTGCTAGCAGCCATTGTGGGGGTGCTGGAGTGCTTGCTCTTGTTCTTATCATTAATTGTTAAACAACTGATAGCTATCCTCATTGTGAATGTTTGGGGGGGCATTTTTATGTTTTCTCATTATGTATATTTACATATGAATACCACCACATGTCTTCTAGAGGTAGTCTTTTATAGTGGATAAAGAGTTGACTTTGGATTTAGAAAGACTTGGGTTCAATCTCCCCCTGACCCATAAAGTCTATGTGACCTTGGTCTAATAATTAACCTCTAAGTGACCCAGACACTCTATGTGACTTTAAGTTGCAGAGTAGGTGCCACTCCAGGAATTCCCTACATAGGGTAGGAAAAAGTGTACCATTTACATCTTTATGGTAATCTTCATCTATCATATATATATATATAGTATATATACATATACTATATATATATATATATATACATATGTAGTGCACCCTCACACTTTAGGCTATAAATTCAGTTAGAGTAAGGATAGTATTTTATTGCCATGTAGTCTTGTTGACTCTAAAACAATATTCCATAATACAGACATAAATGCAGTTAAACACTGCCATACTCTAATGCAATATAGTTGGTGAGCTCATAGAACCTCCCCCCCCCCAATATGTACCTTTTTGTTGGAAAGATTCAACCAATGAGAGAGGACAAAGAATCAAAGAATTTTAGTGTGATAAGAGACTTCCAAGTCCATTTTGCCTGATTTGTATCCACACAGAATTTCTCACAAAAGTTTAACTAGAAACTAGATGGGACAAAGATCATTTTAACCAGTATCTATAAAACACCCTTGGTGTGGCTTAGAGATGCTTCTTGGAGATTCTTTAGAAGAAGCAAAATATCAACTCCAAGAAGTGATTTGACTTCCATCTTCATGGTGATTATTCTCCAGGATGTTTTATTGCTGCTTATTACATTATGCTGTTTTTGGTAGGTATAAGGACCTCGAGCATGAACGTTTAGTGCAATCCAGAACTCTGTGGCCAGATCTTCTTTCATTGTTTACTTATTCAGTGACTGCCTTTCCTCCTTTCTTTGAATTCTGTATTGGGCAGACAAGATTAGGGATTCTGGGGAGCATTTGGCATCAGACCAATCCCTGTACTCTCCTGTTTCTAGTTACCATGGGAGCCTCTAAAGAGAAGACATCCAAAAGAGCATGAAATTTGCAAAAGGGCTCATAGACTTAGAAATTCATTTTCCCCTCTGCCATTGTCTCATTGTCAGAATCTATAAACAAGACTGAGCAGGGAATACAAGATCCTCCATTATTCATTCATCCATTCCTTCAATAATCATTTCCTGCAGAACACTGTACTAGATACAGTGAAGGATACCACAGATATAAAAAAAATGGTGCCCAACTTCAAATATCTTATATTCTTGTAATGGAGGAAATAATACATGCATAAAAACGTTGAAAACAAAACCAGATCCATGGTTATATAGGTCATTGTAATAGAGGTTTGAAAACTGATTGGCATTCTGGGATTAGTAATTCAGAGAGTCAAGCAGTCCCTCTCATCCCTGAAAATGATTAGATGCTACTACAATGTTTAAGGGGAAAAGTGGATTTGAGTCATGCCTGCAGATTCTCCCATGTGCAAACATAGTATTTAAGATACAGCCTAAAATGAGGGATTACAGAGTATGAACTCAGCAGTAGCAGCTGCAGTGGGGACAGCATCCCCAGCCACATCCATCACTTAAAGAGCTGAGCCAGAAATAAGCAGTAGCACAAGGGAAACAAATGAACAAGAAAAAAAATGAAACTGAAAAGAAAAAAGTAAAAGGAGAGCTGAGTTACATTAGAGAAGGGAGAGATCAAGTAGAGCCATGTCAAAGAAAAAGACTCACCCTGAAGTTACTGTTTGTACCCACCTCTTCCAGGGCTTAGAGAATTCAGGTGACTACTAATAGGGACAGTTTTGGCAATGACTCACATGGTATATGCATTGTAAATCTGCTGTCCGATTTTTTCTTTTCTAGATATCTTGTCTTAATTTTGTGATAAGTGGGATGAATTTTTATGTTAAAATTACATTTGTTTTCCTGAAACACACATGAGTTTCTGTGATTATTAGATTCTGAATTTGGAATGAAATCTTCCAGGTGTTTAAAAGAACATATTTACAAGTTTTTAAAAAAAGGAAGTTTGAGGGAAGTTTCTCAAAATGGTCTGTTCTTTCCCCAGCTTCTGCCCCTGTTTTGTCCAGTAAAAGGCTCTGTAATATACTCTGTACACTTCTTCTACTTAAAAAAATAAACCCACTTCCTGATTTTGCCTCAAACATATATACCTGGAGTTAGCTAGGAATACAGAAAAAAATAATTACAGTAGAGAACCAAGTCTATATCAGAATGATAAGATTTCTCATGAAGGGATCTGAGCTACTATGATTGTCTCATTCACCTTTCTTTTTATGCAAACTCCATAAAATAGCAAAATGTTCACTGTGTGCCTGAGATTCATCATATTATCTATCCCTAGGTTGAACAGCAAGGCAACTGTAAAAAAAAGCTGTGTAGGTCAAGCACTGGTTACCTCCAGAGGGAAGAGGAGTTGAGTGGAAAGAGCTTGGCAGGGGAAAGAAAAATCACATAACAACCCCCTAGAAAGACTTCCACAGAGAAGACAGAATAATACCTGGGGAGGATTAACTTCTGGTCCTCCATACTGAGAATAGAAGGTGTAAAAGGGAACAGAAACGATTGAGTACCAACCATCGAACTCTACCCTCCCCAGCAACATCCACTATTGTTACATCACAAAATATAGACACCATATTGTCTACTTGTGTTTCTATATGAAACCTCCTTTCATTTTTTTTCTTTTATTTTAACAATTACATTTCTAGTCCTTTGAGTTATATCTCAAGGCTCAACTTCACAAATTACTCACTGAATAAACCAATTTCATAGTAATTTCTTTGACTTGGACTTTTCTTACTATTTGTTGTTACTATTCAGTCCAACTTTCCATGACTCCATTTGGAGTTTTCTTGGCAAAGATACTGGAGTGATTTGCCATTCTTTCTCCTGCCCATTATACAGATAATGAAACTGAGGCAGAGAGAGTTAATTGAGTTGCCCCAGGTTACACAGCTAGTAAGTGGCTGAGGCCCAATTTCAACTGAGGTCTTCCTGACTTAATGCCTGGTTCTCTATTCACTCTACCACCTAGCTGCCTCCCTTCTTGAAACTTAGGTTTTGTCTATTCTACCGTAGGAATTGCTTTATGGTTGTAAATAACTATAAAATCAAATTTCTATGCTTCCACATTGTCATTGGTAAAGTACAACAATGAAGAAGGAAATAAATAAATATTACATAACTAATCAATAAAATGAATAGGTGAGTGAGGCATTATAAATTTCTAGGTAAAAGTAAAAGCAAATATTAAAGGAACAGAGCTCATTCATTTAATTGCTTCCAAATCCATCTAACTGTGCTACCATCAATCCTGCATTTCTCTAACTTGAACATAAATATATAATGAAAGCTTTTGTCAAGTCATTTCCTGGAACTCAGGCATATAAAAATCAAGCATATATCTAAAGTAGGATTTCTTAACCTTTGTTGCATAAAGTACCATGGACTTCAATGAAAATATGCTAAAGACTATGGATGCCTTCTCTGAATAATATTTGTAAATGCTAATAATAATAATGCTAATAATATTAAAAATCTGATTATACAGACAATTATATTGAAGTGCAGTTACATATGTATGTATGTATATATATATCCAAATGATTATATATAATTATATATGGATATCTAAATGTGCACATATTCATATATTTGCACACATATATGTGTGTATTTAAAGTGTTTTAGAATTTATTCATATACATTTATATATATATATGAAGTATGTCTACCCATATAAAGTTCATAAACCAGGTTAAGAACTTTTGATCTAAAACATTTTCTTTATATTTTGGTCTACTAATACTTCCAAAAACATAGACAAAGACAGGAAGAGAGAGACAGAGGCAGAGAGAGAGAGTTTAGACTGTTGCTACTTTTTAAAAAATTAACCAACACTGACTTGTAGAATTTGCCATTTTCCTTCATAAGTACTCACATACCATCTCTTTAACAATAAGTTCTAGAACATGTTTCCCAAATTCATTAATTAGCCTCTAGTTTGAAGAATTCATATTCATGCCTAATTTAAAAATTGTGACCACTTATTTTCCATGACTTCCCCCCCCCCAAGATTTTCCACAATTGTTTTGCAATCACATTTTTAAGCTGAACAATCTGAGAGGTTTTTTCTAAGCTTGATCATTGCAACTCATGATACAAACAACTAGAGGTTCTTTTAATTTTCTCAATTATCCTCAATGTCAAACCTCTAATGGTAATTTTTGTTCTGTTACTATTCTGAAAATCACTTCTGTGATAGAGAACATGGAGGCAAAATAAAAGTTGGTTGTTCTGCCCACTCATTGTCTTCTGTTATATTCATCTTTCAAAGTTATAGTTTTGTGCTTCTTTGACCTTTCTCTTGTGTAAAACACAGGTCAATTTTTTAAAGCTTCTGCTAAAACACATAGAATTTTTCAAACCTCAGCACATTTTGGCCTTTACTATTTCTGAAGTAGCTCAAAAGAAGATATAAGTTTGCTATTCCTCCTCAATTCATCTCTATTTCCATTTTCTATAGATCTTTTTCAATAGGAGTTTGTCAGTGTTTCTCCTGTTCAGTCACATGTTTTAGACCCTTTCCTCTTTTTCTTTCTTATAAGAATAATTTAGAGAATTTTAGTCAGAATTTTGTTCTTGTGGACCTCCTCCAACCTATTCTTGGGCCAACTTCCCTCGTGGTATCTTAGTACTATTTCCAATGATATAAAGTACATGTCAAAAGATCATCTATCCTACTCTTCAATTAAAAAAAAAGTTGTAAAATTTAGACTTGTAAAAATTCATCTAGTTATTAGCAAACTAAAACACAAAAGAAATTCTAGCATTTTGTTATTATTTTACTTCCAACTTACTTGTTGGAACTTACTATCTAGTTACTTGAAGAAAATAAAAATTAAATATTCTCAAATTATACATCATTTGTTTTATTTTCTTCAATATATAGTCTTCATGAATGTCTTTTGATCAAAATAATACATGGCATTCTTGTAATGAGTCTCTAAATTTCACTAACCTAGTCCTCTGATAAATTCCATCACAAGTCTATTAATGAAGCTTTTCAATATGTAAGAAACTTGTATGGCCTCATGCTGTGATTTATTTTAAGTGCTTAATGACTCCAGAGGAGTTTAGTGGGTACTGGAGTAGTACAAACCATCCCAATGTGACACAGAAAGTTTACATAAGATATCATCCTTCTCCTCACAGAATTTTCAGTCTGGAGGAAATTAGATAATTGTATCATAGATTCATAAGCATAGATCTTAAAGTCAACTAGTTCAAGCTTCTTCTTTTAATAATTGAAGAAAAGAGCCTGAGAGAAGTAAAACGATTGGCCAAGATAGGTATTAAATTGAAGGACTGAATTCCAACAAAGGTACTTCCAAAGTACCATGCCTCCTCACACAATTATAATAGAACATGGAAAAAATGGCTCAAGATCCAGAAGTGATAAACTCCTTTATCTTATCCCATCCCATTCTTACTTGAAAGAAGCTATAAGATGTTCGTTACTTTACATTACTTACATACTTTAGCATGTCATCTCCATACTAAAACAAGTCATTAAAAGAGGAACTTAATGAAGTGATACAAACTTAGGCTGGATTCATAGAAGTATAACAAATGACATAAAAAAGAACATGACCTTAAAAAGCTACTAATGTAAAAATGAGAATTTTATCTACCTCCCATGGTTGTTGTGAAGATTAAATAATATTTGTGAAGTGCTTAACACAGTGACTGGCACATAGTAGGTGCTTAAAAATGTATGTTTCCTTCTCTTCCTTTCCCTTAGTAAAGGCAATGTGCTTTAATGTATAGGGAGCCAGCGTCAGAGTGAGGAAGACCTGGGTTCAATTCCTGCCTCCAACACTTGTTAGCTGGGATTCTGCAGCCATCACCTAAATTCTCAATGTATCAGGCAATTTTCTACCATAGAAAAGGATGGCACAAGTTCAAATATGTTTCACTTTTATCTTCATATTCTCAGTATGTATATAGTGTCTGATTCATAGTATTTTAAAATTATTGTTAACTGATTAATTGAGGTTTGTATCAGTGGAGGGCATTTTCTCAAATGGAGAATTTTTTATATCAATAAAATACTAAGTTCAGAATAAAATAAAATGCTAGCTATTTAATAGCTTCAATTCACTTTGATTCAACAAGTCTTTATTAAGTTCCTACTATGTGTGATGCATTAAATTAGTTGATGCATTATGCTAGTTGCAGGGAATAAAATAAAATCATATAATTCCTACCTGCGATGAGTTTTAATTCTACTGAAAGAAAAAATGTACACAAATAAGTAAATACAAGCTATATGCAAATAAATATGAAGTAATTAGGGATAGCCAACCAACTAGGAGAGGGAGGAACCAGTATGGGCACCACTATAGGTACAAAATGAGTTAAGTATTAAACATATCTAGGGATTCTCAGAGGCAGAGATGGGAATATAGAATATAAAGCTGTCTAGGTACAGAAAGGTTATTCAAAGCCATGGAGGTATAAGATAGGATTTTAAGTGTGGGAAACACAATTTTTAACATGGAGAATTTTTTTTAAGTTTAACCATTAAATAAAAATTCTGTTCAATCCATTTAAAAGACATTAAATTAGAAAAGGGAAATATCACACAGCTCATGAATCATAGAGTAAAAGTATAATTTTTCAAGTCTTAGTAATTAAGCTGACTATCATACCATTACTGATATAATTTGAAACTAATAAGCCAAGTAATTAGTATGCAAGAGGTCAGAGTTTTCAGCTCAAAAAGTTAAGGGTAAATGTGAACAAGATATTATATTGAGCACACAAGTAGAGAAATACATGTGGGATATAACTGAAAGATTTTTTTAAATCATTTTTTCGGGGAGCAGAGCCAAGATGGCGGAGTAGAAGCACGACCCTCCCGCGGCTCCGGCTTCCACCCTCCCCAATCCATGTAAAAAGGGGACTCTAAACAAACTTTGGAGCTGGGGAACCCACAAAATGACACAGAGAAGCTAACCTCCCGCTGAGAACAGCCCGGCAGGCCGGCAGGAATCAGCCAGCGCGCTCTGGGAGCCGAGCCCAGCACCATGCCGAGGCTTTAGCCCCAGGGCAGGCCTGACCAGCCGCCAGCCAAAGGGACTCCAGATCAGCAGCAGCTGTGGCCGTTTCCAGATTTATCAATACATAGATGCGAAGGACAAGGTGAGAGGCCAGTGCAGTCTGGACTTTGGGACCCAGTAAGTGGGAGTGCGTGGCTTTTACCCCGGGGGCGAGAAACCGCTGAGACAACGGCACAGCCTGCCAGCGCCAGGTGGAGGCTTCAGCCCCTGGCCTGCAGAGTGTAGGGGGACCAATGCCAATCTGAGGGGTAATCGCTCTTGCTTTAAACTGCTTGGATCTGGATTGCAGTCTAGGGTGGAGGTCCTGGGGTGTGTGTCCAGCTTGCCAGAGCATGTGGAGACCTCAGAGAGGTAACCCATCTAATACCTCTGGCAGCTGAGAAAACCCCAGCATTTGGGACAAAAACTCCCCTGTCTGGTGGCAGAGTCCTACTGTGGCAAAAAGCCCAAAAGTCAAATCATTGAGTGGCAAAATGAGCAGGCAAAGGAAACAAAGCAGACAGAAGATTCCAACATTACACTCCTATTTTGGGGATAAGAAGGAGCAAGGCATGGAACAGGAGGAAATCAGTGAAGTCAGAACTCCTGCACCAAAAGCTTCAAAGGAAAATACAAGCTGGTTACAGGCCATAGAGGACCTTAAGAAGCAGATAAGAGAAGTGGAGGAAAAATTGGGAAGAGAAATGAGAACAATGCAAGAAAATTATGAAATGAGAGTCAACAGCCTGACTGAAGAAAATAACACCTTAAAAAACAGACTGACTCAAATGGCAAAGGAGGGTCAAAAAGGCAATGAGGAGAAGAATGCCTTAAAAAGTCGAATTTGCCAGATGGAAAAAGAATCTCAAAAGCTCACTGAGGAGAATCATTGCTTCAGAATTAGATTGGAGCAAATGGAAGCTAATGACTTTATGAGAAATCAAGATGCTGTTAAACAGATCCAAACAAATGAAAGAATAGAAGGCAATGTGAAATATCTCATGGGAAAAACCACTGACCTGGAAAATAGATCCAGGAGAGATAATTTAAAAATTATTGGACTGCCTGAGAGCCATGACCAAAGTAAGAGCCTGGAAAGCATCCTCCAGGAAGTTCTCAAAGAAAACTGCCCTGATGTTTTAGAACGAGAGGGCAAAATAGAGGTTGAAAGAATCCACCTATCACCTCCTCAAAAAGATCCCAAAAAGAAAACTCCTAGGAATGTTATAGACAGGTTCCAGAATTCCCAGATTAAGGAGAGAATATTACAAGCAGCCAGGAAGAAACAATTTGAATATTGTGGAAACACAATCAGGATAACCCAGGATCTGGCAGCTTCTACACTGAGGGATCGAAGGGCCTGGAATGTGATATTCCGGAGGTCAAGGGAGCTGGGATTAAAACCAAGAGTCACCTATCCAGCAAAATTGAGTATCATGTTTCAGGGGAAAATATGATCATTCAGTGGAATACAGGACTTTCAAGCATTCTTGCTGAAAAACCCAGAGTTGAATAGAAAATTTGACATTCAGATACAAGAAGCAAGATAAGCATGAGAAGGTAAACAGGGAAAAGAAATCATAGGGAACTTATCAAAGTTGAACTATTTTTTTTTTTAAGCAATCAGGGTTGAGTGGCTTGCTCGGGGTTGCACGGCCAGTTGTTGTTTCTGGGTGTGGTGCTGGGTTTCTGGGCCCGGATTTGATCCGGGTCGTCCCGGCACTGGGGCTGGTGCTCTTGCTTGCTGAGCCACCTGGCCAAAGTTGAGCTATTAACATCCCTACATGGAAAAACAACAATTGTAACTTATGGAACTTTTCTCAGTAGTTGAAGGGATTAGAAATATGTGTGTGTGTGTGTGTGTGTGTGTGTATACACACACACACACACACACACACACACATATATATATACATACACACACATATATATATATGAGGGTATGCGGGCATATGAATACATATGTGAATGTGTGTATATACATTTACAGGTATACATAGATAAAGGGCACGGGACCAATTTAACAGGAAGGGATGATACTTAAAAGGTGAAATTAAGAGATGAGAGGAATATAATGAGAGGAGATGGGGAGAGACAGTGGGGCAGCTATCTCATACAGAAGAGGCAAGGGAAAATGGTTACGATGGAGGGGAAGAATAGGAAGTCAAAAGGGAATGGGTCAACCAACCTTACTCCTATTGAATCTGGCTTGAGGAGGGAGGGAAATACACACTAAATAGGGGATCTCACCCTCCAGGAG